>NC_056725.1:129776171-129856171 GCF_019279795.1 Protopterus annectens | reverse complement strand
GCAATGAATTTTATGTAGGTATATCCACATGGCCACTTAGTAAAAGAATTAAAGAGCACTATTATTGTATTAGAACTAAGAATATCAACTGTGCTCTATTTAAACATTTCATTACATGTAGTGATTTTAAAAGGTTTCTGTTTGCTGTTTTGGAACATGTAGTTAGAAATATAAGGGGGGTCCTATAAGGACCAACTGGAACAAAGAGAAACTATTTGGCAGCTCAGGTTAGGGGCTGACAAAATACCTGGTATTAATGACTCAGTGAATATTACATTTTTTCTGAAGAATAGGAGACTGAAGATTTTAAAATGAACTGTCTATATTATGTTATTAGATGTGTGCCTTCAAATGACTGTATTCCTTTTGCTAGTGCACTTTAAGTAATTGATTGTTTTATTAGGTAATTATTTTGATTTGATATATAAGGAGATGCTGTTGTGTGCATTTTATTTCATTCTGAAGAAGTCTTTTGAGGTGAAAGCAATATTAAACTGTGCTTTTCTCTAGTTGCTGGTGGTTTCCTTCATTGTTTGATCAGACTGGTGGTTTGTTTTTTACTATATATATATATATATATATATATATATATATAGAGAGAGAGAGAGAGAGAGAGAGAGATCTTTGATTTATTTGTGATGAAAGGAGTACTTTTATTCCTGTGTTGTTTGACTGATGAGAGAGTCAAAAGAAACAGTATATTACTTTGACATGTTGTGTTAGGTAAAGGAATGATACAGCAGTAGAGATCCATACAGAGAATGGACAATTTTTGCCATAAGGAGAGCCAAATTCTCATGGCAGCCCTTAGGACATATGACAAATGTCTTTTTGGAAAAGGTGGACACAAACAAGCTGAGAAAGCAAAAGCCTGGAAGCAAGTTGTTATGGATATAAATGCTATTGGTGGAAGGAAATGCACAATAATCACAGTACAAGAAGAAGGCCGTGATAAGGTAGCACATACCAAAACAAAGACAAGGCAGAGTGCAATTGCCCATAGCACTACTGGAGACCTCAAACACTTATTCCTTTAACATATGATGACCTCCCAAACGTCTTGTATCAGAGGCACATGGGATATATGCAAATGACCCTTATGAACATCAAGTGTTTCAGCTAATTGGCGATTCTGAATGCCCATGACTTGTTTTGTCATTTTAATGGGCAATTTCAGGCCAATAAAGTCAAGCTCCACTAGCCGTGGATATGCATATTTCGGCCTTGTTATGACCTCGTCAGCACAACACAAGCAGAGTGTTTGACTATGCATAAGAAACACAGGGCTGTTATACCCAGCTGATAACCATTATCATTAGGGTCACTGCAAAAATATCCCAAACAACAAACTAAAACAATAAGTGAGAAGGTCACTGAAAAGCCAATCAGTAAAAAACAAAATGAAAACTCCAGCAAAGCTAGAATTTCCACTGAGTGATCTCCCAAACCTCTTGTATCAGAGGCACATGGGATATGTGGAAGTTCTAGCTTTGCTGGAGTTTTCATTTTGCTTTTACTGATTGTTTTTTCAGTGACCTTCTCACTTATTGTTTTGGTTTGTTGTTTGGGATATTTTTGCAGTAACCCTAATGATAATGGACATCAGCTGGGTATAACAGCCCTGTGTTTCTTATGATTAGTCAAACACTCTGCTTGTGTTGTGCTGATGAGGTCATAACAAGGCCGAAATATGCATATCCACAGCTAGAGGGGCTTGGCTTTATTGGCCTGAAATTGTCCATTAAAATGATGAAACAAGTCATGGGCATTCAGAATGACCAGTTAGCTGAAACACCTGATGTTCATAAGGGTCATTTGCATATATCCCATGTGCCTCTGATACAAGAGGTTTGGATGTCACTCAGTGGAAGTTGTAGCTTTGCTGGAGTTTTCATTTTGTTTTTAACATATGATGAGGAATACCTCCTCAACATTTATGGGGATGATCATGAAACATATGATGATGGCACTGGCATAATCAGAGGTGGTGTGGACACTGGCTATTATCCCCATTAGCAGCATCAACAGACATCTGTAGAGGAAGGTTGGTTTGACCGCAGTAACATATTTACATACAAAAATGAAAGCTGAAATGGAATGATTACATGTAACACATGACAATTACTATTAACAGGTAAACTCTTCACTTCTGTGATGGCATTGAACAGAGTGTGCTTGGTAAGTGTCCTCCACACCTCATTACACAACACACAGCAGTGTACTCCAGTATCTGACTAGTAATATATTCAGTTAATTGTTTTCAGGGTTGGAAGCAGAAGCAAATAGTTCCACTACACCAATACATTCAGATGATATCATTAGAAGAATGGATGATGACGAGGATGATGATGATTATGATGGTGATGATGATGATAACATAGTTATATTTATGAAACAGCCTGAGGAAAGTGGCACACAGTCCCCAAGTTTAATGGTCGGATCTCATAACCCACAACAAGTCAATAACTCTGCCAGAAGTGACAATGGATAACAAAGCCAAGTATATGGTGACTTTATACTACATATTTTACAGGGAAAAAATACACATACTTCTATACCAGTATCTCCAAACCCACAAGAACACCTTCTGGATGATGTCAGAAATTCACAGGTAACAGTGTTCACAGTGACTCCTTTACAAAGGGGTGCATGACACAGGCATATGTTACAGTTACCCCAGAAAGCAGGTAAAGCATTGGCTACACAGCACAAATGTTCCATGACATTGTTAAGGCTCCATGCACTACCACATAGAGTCAGCTAGAAATGGTCAGGGTCCATCAGGGATTATGTGAAGTTTCCTAGCACTACATGGAAATGGCAGAGAGTAGGGATAATGCCAAAATCACATTGATCCGTAGTGTGGTGGCACACCAAGCATCCATGTCTGCCTCCATCCATACACCAGGGAGGACTTACCAGACTCAAATAGGAGTCAATGTTGGAAGGGGAAGTGGACAGAGTACTGTCTGGACAAATGGGGATATATCACATTGGGCTACAAGTACTTCTGAAGAAGGTAGCAGAAATAGTAAGGAGAGCAAACACAACGGAATTGATTCAAGCAAAGTTTGGGTTCATCTACACATAGCAGAACCTCAGAATAGAAGTCCTGGCTCTGGTGAGATCAGTGTCTTTAGGATCTCTTGCATCAAGTAGGTCAGACATTACAACAAGTCACCACCCAACTCACATGACAGCCTCTTCTCAAGATCATATGCATCTTCACCTACACTGCCTTTATGAAGTGCTACCTGTCCTTCACCTACTGTGACTCAGGCTAGACATTTAAGGTACATACAATATGATTTTAGCACAGATATGTCAATTTTTAACTTGAAAACCAATGACTTATTAAGGAAAAAATTAAAAAAAAAAGAAAAAGAAAAATTCAGAATATGGTAGTGCACAACGTAACCCAGTATTAAGACATCTACATGCATTTCATTTCAGTAATTGTAGTCCATACGTTAAGGAAATATCTAGAAACTGCATTGATTTACACCATTAATGGCCTATTCATTATCAATAGTTTCAATTCAACAACTTTTCGTATGACAATTACCCAGAATATAAAACAAATATTAAACACATAATTAAGGGACACACTCCTTAAAAATAAATAAATAAATAAAACAGATCACTTGTGTATCATACCATCTACACTTGCACTACTGTCACATCACCTTCATCGCTGCACAGATGATGATTTATGTCTCTGTAACAGCACTTGTGTATGACAAAATGAAATAATCTGATGTGCTGTACCTTAAGAGAGAACAATGAATCATTTCAAATATGCAATGGAAATATTACATAATACAAAAAAGCATGTGATACATTTTCTATCAAATACAAGGTATGAATATATGTTAAATACATGTTAAATTTAAGTCAAATACTGAAATAACACTTTTTATGAAATATACCATTTCAAGAAATTCAGTATGTGCAAACTTAAATATACTACCTAAGCAGAATTTATTGTGCAAAACTATTAAAATATAATTTTCCTTATATGATACCTTATGACATCATTGAAGAGGAGTCAGTGTGCCCTCAGGCATGACTCTTTAGTCTTTCCTGGTTTCATATGTGACTAGGTAGTTAATTCCAGGCAGCAGGCCCTATCTTTGAAAATGTCTTTTCACCAATGACCAAGTCTGAGTGAAAGAGAATTATGTGCTCTTTCAAGGCAGCAGTGGGTTTCTCTGCTAAAAATGTACTACATAGCAGGGGGAAATAAAACAGAAAAATGCTTTATTAACTTATATGTGAGGGTGATAAGAAGAATGGATGCTGTACTTGTCAAAGGTATCCAGTGGAATCTTTCTGTGAGATCTGTCATTGTTAGCACAAACCAGCATAGTTTTTGCTAACAGTGCTCTGTACTATGTGGATGTTACTATATGAGGAGTAAAATGAGGTGTAGACTGTATCCTAACTTTAGAAGTTATACATTTCTAGTGAGGATTTGGTGTTTTGAACAGAGAAGGTGTTATAGTTTAAGCAGAGTTTTAGTTAGGCTGGGGTTCTGTAAACTGTCATTTTCATATGTGTTTTGAAAGATAAAGTGGGGCCTAGGATAAGGCTTCGGTATCGTTACTATTATAAGCCTGCAATCTGGTTACTGACTAAGTGTCTCAGCAGCAGAAATGGTAAATCTCCTAGTCTTTGAGATGAGGTGAAAAGTGTTACTGCAGATTTCTTATGTTTACTAACAATTTGCTTTTTCGTGTCCATTAGATAACCTTTTGAAGTCACTTTGCAGTGTTTGGTGGAAATTGTTAAAGAAACTATCTGATTTCAGAACTTGCATGCCATCACCATGCGCTTACGGTACTAAATTTATAGAAGGCACTTTTGAGGCGCTGCCATTTATAAATATTATGAAGATGATGGTATCTAAAGTGGACTCTTGAGCAACACTGCTATTGAAGGACCCTATATATGAAACGGCCTTACTTGTGATGACTTGAACTCATTGATTTGCCAAGTCACTCCTAAAGCAAAGGATCACCTTAGTGCTGAATCTAGATTAATTCCACTTCAATAGGAGAAGGGAACAATAGACTGATATGAATGCATGGTTCATATCTACAAAGTATGCCTGTCAAAAGATGCCCATCGTTATTGTTGTAAATTTTATCAGTAGTGGTGCACACAGAGCAGTAAGAGTGCCGTATATATGCTGTATATATTTGAATAAGGTGTGTTGCATATTACATAGGACACCATTTTTATTTAAGTGTTCAAATGGTTATTTGTAAAGCAATTTTTTGAGTATCTCTGTGACTGGTCAAAGATTAGTCCACAGAGGTTTAGGAGAAGAGATCACGTTTTGGTGGGTTGTATGATGGTATGTTTTTGTGGATTATTTGTATGATGGTATGTTTGAAGGAGCCTGGCACAACTTCCATTGTTAATAAAATGTTATATGTATAATAATGGTTTGATGATCATTGGGGCAGTTATTCAAAGAAATGCAAGATGAAGTTTACCAAATATTACACCAGATTTACTGTCCATTTTTTCCATTTTTTTTGGTATCCTCGATCTTATCCTACAGGGACTGGTAGCCATTTAGTCCTCTGAATGAATATGAACTGATGCTCTGAAGAACTGTCTAAATGAATAAATCTTTCTTTTTTTTCAGTGGTTTGAAGCAATACAGTATTATATGAAAATGATAAAAAGCTCTCCATGCCTCAGGTGAAAGGAGATCAAGAATGGTATATGCCAGTTAACGTTTTTGGAGAACTTTGGAAGTAGTGGCATCAATATGGCTTCAAAAAGAGAGGGGGGGGGATTCAGTAATCCTCCGAGTAAGACTAACCAAGTCTTACTCAGAGACTGCCATTTAAGACTATGATGTCAGCGCGTCATGCATATGCATAAGGGCGCTGACTCAACTGGAAGGCTTACACGGAGCGTGTAAGACTGCTGGGGGCGTGCTGGACTGCCGAGCAGTCCAAATATCCACACCCCTGCAACCATATAAAGTGAAAATGACAAATGCAATGAGCGAGTCCGCTGAAATGTACACATAGCAAACAGTACACATCCCCACATACTAAACCCCTTTGTAAATGTAAAATGTAAACTAAATTTTTTTTTTATAATTCCCAATATAGCTGCCCGTATTTGCAAGTGTTTGCATGGGTGTGCCCATTGTATTGTAGGCCTAAACTGTACAGTATGGTGTATGTTGACATTGCTTGGAAACACTGTTTTGTGTGTTCCCTGTAGTCCTCACAGATTACATACCTCAGGCATAAGGTTTTGTAAGTAGTGACACACAGTACTGTATGGTATACAGGTAAAGCTCATCTGGGTTGGCATACATTTGTGTGTTGTATGTATGTCTGATGTGTGTGTAATTATGCCTGTACCATGCCCTCAATCATATCTGTGTTACAGGGTATACATGTGTATCTAGCAACATGTATAGTCTAGTACAGCAGTATGCCACCTATATTAACAACTGTGCATATATGTTAGGCAGGGGTTTGGCATCAAAGACTACTGTGGTATACTGGTAATACTGTAACTGTACTTTACATTCATTGCAATGGATGACATCTTTCTTTATGCATTAGCTTGATATATACCTCCTGTGGCTAGGTGGTGCATTGTGTCACATACAGTGTGCCATGTACTGGTGTATAGTCTTACATACTGGCTTCTCTTTGCTGATGTGCAGAACATGGTTTGATATATAGATTGTGGCAGGCACTGTCAGCCAGTTGTGGCCTGAAAACTAATATGTGGTATTGAACATGTGTATCCTCTGACAACTAATCGGATGTGATATATGGCAGGTGATTGATATATGTACTTTAGGATGTTAAGTGTGCCACATGACGTGCTCACACATCTTGTTTAATTGTCTTCCAGGTGTATGTCCCACCAAAGAAACCCGTGTTATACAGCTGCAGAGGAAGCCAAAATACACAACAGCCTGGTGCAGCACTATATCCTGCTGTTCTCTAGAACCAGCCAGGACCAGCATGAGCAGACTGCACTGTGGCAAGATCTCATTTGTCGGGTAAATGACATAGGCATGCATAACCGGACATATGAGCAGGTACGCCATCACTGCAGTGATTTAATTAGACATGTCCGGCGGCATGCATCTGATATCCGTCGACAACAGCTTGCCACAGGTGGTGGGGTTGCCATTCACCCCCCCTCACCAGAGTGGAGGTGCTACTCCTAAGCATGGTGGCTCCTGGCCAACCACAGGAACAGCAACTTACATGTGTTATCATGGAGGCCGGAGCCACCCAGCATGTTGACATGGGGTTTGCAGGTAACATGACCTATCTGTAGACTACTGTTACCTCTACTGGTAGATTATGCATATGTGACATGTGTACTGTGTGTTTAGCAGTTGTGCTGCATAGTGTTGTGCAATACTGATATTTGGAATATAATCTATATGCCTGTGTCTGTCGACTGTTGTACTACTGTAGTTTAGCAAGCTCACAGTAGCAATGGCACAGTTATGGCCACTGACAAACTGTCTCATATTCTTGTAGGTCCCTTTGGTGTGACAGCAAGGCAGCTGGTCGATGCTGGTGAGTGTGTTATAATTTTAATATTGCTAATGAAATGTGCCTGTCATAGGTGAGGTGTAGGCCATGTACATGTAACACACCCACGCATAATGCATGCTGTGCATGTTTGCTGTGAGACTATGCACATCTCAGTAATGACAGTAGCTGCCTCAATCACATGCAATAAACAGAGCAGCACACACAATTGTGGCAAACACCGTACTGGACATTGGATAGGCATAGTTGATAAACATGTACACAACAGACACAACTTTGTCATACACAGTACACCTTAACATGCTACACATAGCATATGCAGACACCCACTGTAAGGTCACACTTCAGTATCCCACATGTCAGGACAGTGCGGGACAGTTGAGACGTCGACGTGGATGTATGCCAGTAACATCAGCAGCTGGCAGTCACCATGGATGTACCTCAAGCCACAGCCGCTCCCGTAGTGCCAGTACCAGCCCCAGCAATGTTGGGGGTGGTCTGTCCATAGAATGTCCTAGAAGACCACATGCACGTGCCTCTAGACAGTCCCAGCAGGGACCTGTGTCCAGTGTACGTCCATCCACCTCTGGGGATAGTACCCAGTCTGGCTTAGTGCCTGATAGTGTCAGTAGCACCCCTGCCAGGCACATTTACCGTATCCATGGCCAGAGATGGTGATCTGTAAAGCCTCACAGGTACAGTCTGTGGCTGTCCCACAAATACCCGTATATGGCAGCCACATGGTGGAACTGTGTGCATGCAGACACACACACACATACTCCAGACACCTAGGGCTAACACATACCCACACACATTACAACAACATTGGCCCATTCAAGTATTCATGCCCCCCCCCACACACACACACACACACACACACACACACACACACACACACATGTCAATTAGATGGCTCACTGTAGGCCTCTGGCGAACCAGCAACACACCCTGTGCATATGATGAAACTTGTGCCGGCTCCTGTCATCTGTAACATTGATGCAGGAACAGGCTACCATGGTGCTGATGCACAGGGTGTCTATATAGCAGTATAGCAATGTTAGCATGTTGTCAGCTGTAGAGTGTAATGATATGCTTAAAGGTGTAGCTGAGCAGGCATGATGCATTAAAGCTATGATTGTCATTATAGTGTTGTTTACACCAGTGTTGTTTCCAATTGTGTATTGCCCGGCCACGTGCCACTTGGCTGACCTGTGCAGTATTGGCAGCATGTGTTAGAGAGTGGACAGTATGTGTGGGATGTGTGTAGCACAGATTTGCAGGTGCACAGTTGTGAACATGGTGGAGGTGCACTGTCTGCATGTACATGGACACATGGCCAGGGTGACATGCTCTGTATTATACAGTAACACTCCATAGTTTCTATTGGTGGCCAGTATGCATTGTATTACACACATTCCGGAACCTGACTACACATGTGTGCATGACATGGTTTGACACTGTGCTGTGGGTGATACTGTTATTATCTGTCATTGTTTTGCATTCTGGTGGTATAAATCACTTCAACAGCCTGACCATAGCCAATCGCTAGATGATGTCTTGACAACCGACACACAGATGTAGGACACACAGCAACATTTGGATCCTTCAGGTACTATACAATGCCAGTAATGACTGGTATTCACCTGCACCCATTACTGAGACCACTCCTGTTTGCCATATAGCTCTCTTAGGTACAAGCAATCACAGTAGGGATATGTCCGTCCACATCTGGTAATGCATACTGTGGCCTATAATGAATTCTCCAGATGACACACACATACTCTACAAGGGTATCATACCGACAGATGCCTGTTGTCAAACCCATGCTGTAAAGCTATAAGCCAAACTAAGCATAGTCATCCACCTTTAAGGAACATATTATCCCCACAGTACCACATAGGTAGTAGCCACCAGCATGACGAACAGGTACCGATGTGTACATGCAACCGAGTGTTATGTCATCTCTCCTTTGTTAATCACATTTCCAAAGGTATTTTGGAATCCCTTGGTGGATCACATAAGCAATAAGGGGTCTGCATGCATATCCACAGTTTGTTCTACACCTATGAATAGTCATCATGGACAGACTTTGCTGCATTTGAACAGGTCTGACATATACCTCGGCCATAGACCCTCACTCATATTTCAATAGGAATCGTAATGACTTTGTGTGACACAGATGACCTAGACCAGGGATCACTGCAGTGGCTGGCCTTATCACAAGCATACAGATGTGACCTAATGTCTGTGAAGCAGCAGCACAGTCTGGCAAGGATGACAGCTGTGTTCTTGGAGAAAGCAGGGTTCTCACACATGCAATCATTGAGGTAACATGTACAGATATGTATTTGACACACAGCTAACTCACATGTGCAATGCATACTGATATGTCATACAGTGGTAAAAGCAAAACTCACAACACATTGACCAACAGTGTCACACATATACAGCACACACACTCATCAAGTACAGGATTCAAACCCCTACCTAACTACTTCATGACACACGAGGAGTACACATTAACATGACACGCTATGCACATTACTGTCAACTTTCTTTTCCACAGGTATATTTGTAGGATGGTGACATCATCAGACTTGACAAAGATTAGATTACCACTTTTGAGGTGTTTCACTACTCTCCTAAAAGGTTGTTCTTTCCCAAGGGAAACACACACTCAGGTGGCCGGTGCAGGATTTAAACCCCTACCTAATTACTTTATGATATTAGAGGAATACGCATTAACACGATGCGCTATACAAATTACTGGTAGCATTATTTTCCACAGGTATAGTTGTAGGATGGTAACATCATCAGACTTGACAAGTTACATTACCACTTTTGAGGTGTTTTACTACTTTCCTAAAAGGTTGTTTCTTCCCAAGGGGAACACACACAGTTGCCCAGTGCAGGATTCCAACCCCTACCTAACTACTTCATGATACTAGAGGAGTACGCATTAACACAACGCGCTATACATATTACTGTGAGTTTTCTTTTCCACAGGTATATTTGTAGGATGGTGACATCATCAGACTATACGAAGTGTGTTACATTAGGCGACATTAGATGGCCTACATTGAAGGAATGTCTAAACATTTTGGCCATGTGATCATCAAAGGTTAGTTTACTATCTACCTGTGTCCCCAGGGCCATAATTATTTTTTCCATACATGCTGGATTACCAACTATGTGGTACTTTGTGTGCACTTTGTATTACCCACAGGGGATGACTATGCATTCTTTGCCATTCAGCTTGAGGGCATTGTTTTGACATCTGGTATCTGTCTTTGGTAAGACACTTCTGGAGGATGTCTGTGTCAGCTGTACAGTCAATTATGGACCACAGTTTCCAGTCATCTGCAAATCTGTTCAGCCTTACACCTGCTGTGCTTGCCTGTACCTCTGAGCAGTATCGACTAAACAGGTGGGGTCCCAGGACCAAGACCCTTGTGATGCCATTTGTGGCTGGCTTAGAGTTGGACATGGCACCCACAACTATGAACATGTGTGTTTGATCTGTGAGCCACTTGGCCACCCATCCTGCGACATAGCTGTTCATGTTCAAGCTGGTACACTTGTCCATGATGATGGAGTGGGGAATGGTGTGGTAAGCTCTTAATGAGGTCCAGGTGGGCTGTGTGGACTACTTTCACCTCCATCTATGTTCATGGTAACTGTTTTAAATAAGTCAACTAGGTTTGGGAGCCAAGCTATGCCTTTAACAAGGTGAAGTTGTGTAGAGTCCAGTGTCTGGAGATCTTCAATGTCTCAGTGTATGGGTTCCATGACGATTTACTCAATAGCTCTGTAGACCAGGCTAAGTACACATGTTGGGCAATCCAGGTTCTGTTTTGGCACACCCTTTGTGGATCTGGATGACTGTTAGTGTATGCCATTATTTGGGTATATAGCCTGTGATACACTTGAGTCTGGACAGTGAATGTAGGTGAGGGTGTAGTTCCTTGTGGGCCTAGTGTAAGTCACAGCCTGGAACAACTTACAGTCACATTGATGCTATGTTCTTAGCTTTGGTGAGGGCTGTCTTTACCTGCATGTCCGTGACGTCTGTGCCTCTGCATCCTTCTGTGATAGACACAGGCCCTTTTGGGGGTGATGGGGGGGAGTTTACACTGCACTTGTCCCCCTGGGTGTGGGAATGAAAGTTGGTTTGGTGTATGTCATTACTTTTTTCAGTAGCTGACAGCATATTTGGAAGTTGACACCTACATGTCTGATATAGCTACAGAAGGCTTTGTGGTTGTTATTCTTACATTCCTTGGTGATTTGTCTTTAGAAACTGTGCTTGGATTATTTTATGAGCGATCATTGTTTCATCCTAATAATGATCAGTGATGCCTTTCCTTTAGTGAAGTTGGCTCTAGCAGGTGTTAGTTTCCTCCTTCTGTTGTCTAGCTTATTTATGGGCAACGACCACCAGTTTTCTTATTTTTGGAGGGGTGCATCTTGGTTTTATTTGTGATGTCTCGATCCATGCATCCCTGTAGATGCTCATAGGATGCACTTGCAAATGATTTGACAGATTGTATACCATTATCCTATAGCAAGAGGGCTTTGGAACTTTCCACTTTGGTCTTGGGAAGTGTGCAGTTTGCTTTTGAAAATGTCTTCACAGTGGTTTCATTGACTGGGTGTGTGGGTGGGATGTGGATGTCCAGTGTGATTACTTAATGATCTGATATTACCAGCGAGGAGTTTATCTTTGTTGTGGAACACTGGTACCCCATGTTGGTGATGATCATGTCCAGTATTTTGTCACCTCTAGTGGGCATGCTGACCAGCTGTTCCAGGGTGTTAGAGTTTCTTAACTCTAGGACACATTGAGCAAAGGACGTTGTATATGAGTAATTCACCCACTCAATGTTTGGGTAGTTGTAATCTCCTCATATAATGGTGTTTGATAGGACCTTTATATTTGCCATTGTTTTCCAGAATACTGAGTGAGGTTCCTGAGACAAGGTACATGATCTGTAGCAGGCTACAATCTGATGGGCAGCTTTGCCCAATGTTAGTTGCACTTGCATGGACTCCAAGGCCTCATGCTGTGGCAGTAACCTGGAGGTGTGGATATCCATAAGGTAAATGGCTTCACCACTTCCTTTTGTATTTCACTCGTGGTCTTGGGTCCAAAGGTCAGGGTGATTGTGAGTGTTTTATGTGGATCATATCCAACAGCTGCATGTTTGACATAGCTTTGGATGTTACGCAGTGAATACCTTTGAGTAGGCTATATGCAAGGGAGTACAGATGGAGCATTTTGCGATGGTTTGTGTATGGCATGTATTTCAGGCCACTAATGCTCTTTGTGAGGTATTGCTGCTGGCTTTCAAGTTGTTGTAGTTGTCTTGTGAGGTACATAGCAACAGTGGCATTGTAGTCTTTTATAGTTCTAGTGAGTGGTGAGTAGAGGGGAACAGTGTCCTCTTTTATTCTGCATGAGACACATTTTGTGATGAGGTGTGCCACATAAGAAGGTTTCCTGGCTACTGTGGGAATGTGCTTATCACAGTTGTATGCACTGTCCACCCATGACCCAGGGTCTGTTGTTACACTTAAAGTGTGAGGTATACTACCACCTATGTTGTAGTTCTTGGCTACAGAGATTTTAACAAAGGTGATGATAATGCACCTTTTGGCATTGAGCTACAGCCCATGGCTTGGACAACAGCCATCTGTCTCAGTGAGGCCCTTTTGTAGGATGTCCACATCTTTAGTGTTTACAATGATGGCTCCTAGTTTGCAGTCCTCTGGAAATGTCAGTAGCCATAGAACTTCCATGTTAATGTTTACTTCAGGGAAGTAGATACTACACAGCCTGGGAAATTATCTAGTCTCATGGCTGCTGTGATATTTGCTTCGGAGAGTGTTTTTTACCTGTGCAGCCATGATGACAGCAACTTTGCAGTCTTCCATTATAGACATGTGCTCTTTCATGGGTGAGAGGGGGGTAAAGTTAACACTGATCCTATCTGCCAGGATGTTGCCAATATCAGTTGGCTCTGTACATTTAGTGCCATTGAGCTGTAACTCAGAACAGATCTGAGTGTAATCATGAAATGGACCTGTCTGTTGGGCAGAGATCTCCTGCGTAGACAGTATGCAACTGAGTACAGATTGGGTTACATTCATTCTTGTTGCATGGGGAAACTATTTGAGGCCAGTAATCCTCTTGTTAAGGTTCTTCATTGTTCTTTCTAGTTGCTGAACGTGCCTAGTCAGATTCCTCACAAGTGTGTTGTGGTAGTCTCTGACATGTCTGATGACTGCTGAGTAGTGGCAACCTCCTTTGACCTACATGCACAGACCTTGGCAGTTTGTGTGTACACATAGCAGGATTTTCAGACCACTTTGTGAATGTGTTTCTGGAAGTAGAGATGACTATACACATTTGTCCATAGATCTCTTATCATCACATCCATATTTAGCCTAAGTGTGTGAGCATGCCCAGTATGACCTTTCAGTATCTTCCTGCCTGACATTTGCTTCGTTTGTTTAAGTGTGTGAGCATGCCCAGTATGACCTTTCAGTGTGATGCAGAATGAAATCCACTACATTTGCTGGAGTGTGTGAGCACGCACAGTATACACATTTATACCATATGTGTATGGTAAATCAAGGTGTATTTTTACAGCAGGGCTCACCTTTGTGTCATAGATCAACAGGGATCATGCTGTGCCTGCAGGGCTTCCATGAGAAACTTTGCATAGACCTATCAACATTTCTACATACAGGGGGGACAGCTATTCTTTGTACATTTCTAACTGTCAGTACACCGGATTGTTACTGTGGGTGTACATAGGATGTGGGTTTCACCTGACACTTATACACATTTGCTGTGCCTGCACTGCTATGTACAGGACACCATTACAGTCTGTACTGTTGCCTATCGTACTGGCTTGAGGCATACTAGTGTACTACAGGTCTTAGCGTCCATTGCAACATATATTAGCTTGCGACTTCAAAGCCTACACAACCCACATCACAATGCCTGGCATGATGTTCTCTGTCTGCATAGGCATGTTGGTGAGGTTACCCATTTGCCTCATTAGGGGCATGATACAGCATTGCTTTGTGTTTACATTAGTGTACAATTGTCCTGCTGTCTCTGTACCACTGTAATGCTATCATGGCTTAGTGGTTCAGTACTGTGACTATAGTGCACAGTATCCTGGGTTCAAGCCCTGTCACTGCTTTTTATTTTCATGCTGGCCAGACCAGACTGCTTAAAGTACAGTAAAGCAGATATGAGCATGTTTAACTGACTTTGCTCAACTTTGGCCGACCTTAGCCAACATTGCACTAGCAATTTTGTTTACATATACTAGATATTGGTAAAAGCTGCTTAGCACTGCTTTATATTTCTTAAAACATGGCAATCATGCCTCAGGTGGTGCTGCAGGGCTGCCTATGTTGGATGCACATACTACACTCCCTATACATGTTTGGAAACAGGTACTGTCAAGTTAGGTATCCCTTTTGTTTTATGTGCGAGTCAGTGAGAGGTATCATTTCCAGGGTTCCTACTGTGCCAGTGTATGTGCTATGTGTTGCCTCTTTGCCAAGGACAATGCATACTGGGCACACCTCCTTCTGCCTACTGGGGCAGGCTCAGGTTGTTCCTTCTCCAAGTCACGCTGTGCCTGTGCAGGCCTTGGCAATGGTGGGGGGCTGTTTGGCCCTGCTCCATGCTGTTCCTGCTGCAGCTGTTTTCGCAGGATCATACTGTGTAGCATGGCACATACCATGACAATTTGGGTACATGTAGTTGGTGAGTACTGCAAGGCTCCACCAGATGTGTCCAGGCACCGGAACCGTGACTTGAGCATCCCAAACACATGCTCGATTACATTTTGTGTTTGTGCGTGTGCCTCATTATGGAGTTCTTGTTCAGGTGTGTGTGCATTTCTGATAGGTGTCATCAGCCACGGCTCCAGTGCATATCCAGCATCCCCCACTAGGTGACCGTCAGGGATGTCCCCATTTGCAAATGTGTAGTACAGCTGCGACAGATGCCAGATATTGGAATCGTGGTAGCTTCCAGGGCAGCCAGCACACACATTCAGTATTATGCCCTGGGCATCGCACACGACCTGGCAGTTGATGGAGTGGAAGCCCTTGCGGTTGATGTAAGCCCTACCCCACTCACCAGCTGGTGCTTTGATGTGTATGTGTGTGCAGTCAATTGCACCCACTACCTCAGGGTATTCCTCTATTTGCTGGAAGAGACGCATATTGCTGGCCATTACCTCATGGGAATTGGGGAAATATACATGATCACCGACATGTGCTGACATGGCATTCAGGAACTGGTGCAGTACCCTTGATGCTGATGCCTGTGAAATCCCCATCATATCACCAGTTGGTCTCTGGAAGGTACCTGTTGCTAGTATTCTTAGGCCAACACATACCTTGGTTTCCACTGGGATGGGTTCCCCTCTGTTGGTTCTGCGTGTGAGGCGTGGCCTGCACAGCTCAACAATTTGCTGCAGGAGGTCTCTGTCCACTCTCTAGCTCTCCACTATCTCCAGCTCATGTAGTCCCTGGTAGATTACCCTGGGTCTGTACACTCTTCTCTGTCTCCTAAATGTGGGTTGCTCAGCAGCATTCGCAATGGCACCACCCTCAGCATCTTGCACATGTTGCCTTATAACAGCAATGGTGGCCCCTAACATTTTTATGTCTCAGTTTAAGATTTTTAAGTTTTCACTTCTCTTTGTTGACTGCAGTGTTGCAGTGTTTCTGAGAAAAACATGCAGGAATGTTGTTTTCAGAGTTTTAGGTGCTGGGCTGGGCTAGTGTACTGCCTGTGTAATTGGCTGATTCTGATTGATTTCACCTGGCAGCTCTGCTAGTTCTCCTTGGTTAACTTTCTACTACTTCCTTTCATTCCTTTTCCCATTTCTGTTTCCACAGGGGGCAGCGCCACGCAAACAAGCGCAAACACGCTCACACATGCGCACACAGGCTTACACAGGCTTAGGCGGGTGCACATTCATGTATACTAGCTTAGACGGCCTTACACAGGCTTACACGGGTGCACACCCATGCACACAGGCTTAGACGGGTTTACACACGCGCACACAGTGTAAGCAGCTTTGCAAGAAACTTTAATGATAGCCACAGCGTACACCTTCAGTTTCTTGATTTCAGTTTAGACAACTGTAGACACACCTCTTTTAGTTCTGAGTAACTCACAGCAACCGCATGCCACTCTGCTCCAATAAGCTTACAGTATTTTACATACATACCCCTTCATGATGTCACCCATCTCCTACTCTGTTACTCCCCTTTTCCTACTCTTACACTCTAGGGACATGGGTCACATAGCAGGAAATATTGGGATTCACTATCCTTATCCTCATTTGCATAGGATTGCCTACTAATGCTTAGTTACATCTCTCAGACTGAGCTTCCCCCCTTATCAACCTCTACTCAGTAGCCATGTTGTCTTCAGCATGCCATTCCCTTGCATGGCAAATTAATATTTTGAATAAAATCCCTATTTGTGGCTTTTATTTTTTGGTTTTCTGGTTTTTAGAGCACAGCACATTTGAGCGGTGCTGCGCTACGCTTAAACATCGGAGATCGAGGTAAAAAAAAAATAATATATTTTTTTTTATTTTGCAACGGAAAAAAATGCCAATGGCCGTATATTTGGCCATTGGCATGCTTCCTCAACTGAATGCATCCTTTATTTGGAGCTGTCACAGCTCCGTTTTGCTATTTGCAGAACGGTACTCAGTTGACAACTGAGTACATTTCTGCAAATAACACTACTCTTACTCGGACAGATTAGTGTTTCCTGGATCGCAAATTTACCTCATGAGGTAATTTGCATAACCTAACCCTGTCCGTGTAAGAGTCATTTTAGGAGCTCTATTGCACGCCCCTGCCAGCTGTTCCTGGATCGCTCGGCAGACATGTTGGCTGCATGGAGTCTTACTCCTGTCTTAGACTCCGTGCAAGCCTTTGTGAATCCGGCCCAGGGAGTTTTCTAGTAAAACTAGATATTTTTGTTCTTTAAAGAAAGGTAGAGAAATGCCATGGAGATCTGTGACAGATGGTATAGATGTACTGGTGAGCCTTTTGTGTGTTGCAAACAGTATAGTTGTTGCACTAGAAGGGCCACAGAGGAAGAAAGACGTGAGAGGCCAATGTTGGTGTATGCATCATGAAGGCAATTGGGACAGCCTAGGTTTGCTGCAATAAGCAGCATTAACAGCCTGTTGAGCCCTATGCTGCATAAATGGTGCATCACTTCATCAGAAGGTTGCCCATGAGTGAGAGCTTGCATGCTTCTCCCAAAGCAGCAGTTGTGGAGCTTGCAAGGCTGCTGCTCGATGGTGGGAGTTATAGCACATCACTAGCAGCAGTAGAACACTGCACCACTGTTCCTGATCTCCTTACTGGCCCCAGGCATAGGTCAGAATGATCTCAAGGGAGGCTAAGGGTGTCCATTTGACCTGGTGAATGAGAATTGGAGAGGAGATGGTAGGAGCTGATGGTGGAGAACATTAATTTTCATTGTGTATAAGTTTATTGTCACTTAAACAATGACAGATTAGTGAAAGCCCATTTTGCAATGTGTAGACTAATTATTAAACTATCTTATTAGTGGCTGTAAAGAATATATTGTCTGTGTAAACTGTTATATTAAGGTGAGGAAGGCAGTTTGTATAGAGGGAATATAAAACAGGGGGCTATTACTGGACCCTAAGGAACCCCTTTGCAAATAGTTTCAGTGTAGGAAGAGATATTATGGCTGGCAGTGATGTGTGATTTATATGGGTAAGTAGTTTTTGAATCAAGAGAGAATGAACTGTGAGACACAGTAATGTGCAAGCAGGAGTAACAATAGATTGTGATTCAATGTTTTAAATGTACTTTTTAAGTCAAGAAATATGGCTCCCGTAAGCATCCCTTTTTTCCATATTACTGTATACCTGAGTTGTCAGGGAGAATATCATTGTTTGACTACTACATTTTGTGCAGAAACCATGCTGCTTGTCTGTTAGGAGGTCGTACTTTTAGATTTATTCAAGAACTTGTTCATAGTGAAGTTTTTCTATGATTTTTGCAGTAGAGAAAATATTTACAATTGGTCTGTAGTCAGCTATGGAGTTTGGGTTTGGGGCAATTTGGAGTGGGATGATTAAAGCATTCTTAAATCTGTCGGGCATTAGTCTTGTAGTAAGTGAAATGTTGAAAATATAGAATCATAGGTGAGAATATGAACCACTGGCTCAACAATGACAGAAGTAGCAGCGGATAAGATTTTGAGATGTAAGTAGTAGAAGTTAGGGTTGAAGTTGTAATTAACAGATGTGAAATGCTTTTGAACTTGTTTGTATGATAAGATTTTAAAAGAAGAGTGAATTGTTGATAATTTCTTGTAGAGGTTTAGCCGAAAAGGGATATGCTATCTTAGTAAAGTAGGTATGAGGTCCGAGTAATCTATTAGAGATCCATCTATCCACGTATCTATCCCTCTATCCACCTATCTCTTCATCCATCCATCCATCCATCCATCCATCCATCCATCCATCCATCCATCCATCCATCCATCCATCCATCCATCCATCCAGCCATCCATTTGTTACCCTCTCTTCCCCGTTGCATATGAATCTGTGGTGTCGCCATCATCTAAAGCCACTGTTCACACTATTGGCTTCTGTTTTCTGATAAACCTTGTAAAATGTTTGGTGGGTGTTTGGGAAAGGATTAGGTTTTAGGACAAATATTTCTGGAACTGATAGATCTGATGATGTTCCAGAATTTCGTTGGGGTTTCTTATTAGCTTAGTATGAACATTTATATGGTATGTACTTTACTGGTCAGGATTATTGTAGATCTTTTAAGATCAAGGAAGTGTTGCTGTTTCATAAAGTTTTGATATGCTTTTCAGTCTTACCAAGCTTTGCTTCTATTTCTAGTAGCAACCCTTAATGTACTGGTAATCCATGGGGCATCAGTGAATTTACAAAGTCTTTTTGAGCAGATCATTCGATTCTTTTGACTGAAGAAGTGAAATGTAAAAGGTAGGCAAGACTAAAGTGGTGTCAGTGCAGTTGTAAATGAAAGACCAATCAGTGGGAAATAAATCAGTCTGATGTAGGTTGTCAAGGATGGGAAAAGAGTAGGAAAGTTTCCATGAGGTGGGACAATTTTTGTATTTTTCAAAGACCACTGAGAAATAATGGGGTTATTATTACTAAGCACAGTGGGGAGAATTGTTGGTTGGGTAAGTCTATTAAGAATATTGGTACTTAAGTATTATTGCAGCTAGATTTTCGCGGTTGCGAAATTTGCATGCTGGAGTGAAACTGAGTGCAGGAAACACAGTGAAATGTTATTTGACAGCCTTACTAAAGAAAAGTAATTTTGGATTGCATTCAGGAAGACAAACAAATGTGCAGTTCTTCTTCCTGTTTTGTGTGCATTACACATGCATGTTTCAAACTGTCAGGGATGCTGTGTTACTGACAAAAGGTATACTTTCACTGTAAGGAAGGAATGCTGAGAAGAAAAACACAGACACTCATGGCAATGCTTTCGGTAAACTTTCTTTGTAAAACTTTGTAAACACAGTTGAAAGCTTTACAAAGAAAGAGTTTACTGAAAGCATTTCCATGACCATGAGTGCCTGTGTTTTTCATCTCAGCATTCCTTCTTTTTACACAAAGCCAGCAGCGAGTTGGTTTTGTGTTATTGGTGGCATCCTACAGTTCAGGGATGAAAACACTTACTTACAGCGAAATGCAAGCAGCTTGCCTGCAAGTCTATTGACATTTTCCATCACTTTTACAGTCAGTTTTTTCTGTTTCTTCGAAGTCCTGTGAATGATGGACGATGTAAAAATACGAATTAAAAAGTACAAGAAAGAAGTAAAACACATACATTTGCTTTTACACTGGTTAAGTTATCTGGCTAATTTTAGGACACACCACGGTTCAACGGTGTCTGTTGTACAACAAGCGATTGATGCCAGATTTCCGTTTTCAGTTGGTGGACAACCTCCTGCTTGCCTTGCTTATTCCTGTATGTCTTTCACAAACCGTTGAGAAAAAAAAAACAGTAATTGGGAGTTTGCACACCCCCATTTTACTTACACATAAACTGTTTTCTTGGAAACTATATGATTTACAGAAGGCTAAAAATCTGGTTGCGATAATACATAAGTACCAGAATATTTTATATTACTGCATGCAGTTGGGAGTCTGTTTTTCAGGTGTGGTTCAATCTAGTATTCTATTTTTACTAGTTGTATCATATATAGCATTTTGAGAGGAGATGCTAAATGATGCCCTATGCATGAGTTCCAGTTGATCTTTAGGTTACCACAAATTATCATTGTCATTGTTGAGTTAAAGTACAAGTGACTTTAAAATAGAAAGGTGGGCTAATGCTAGCTTAGAGTGGATTTTCTGGAGCTGATACTATCAATATGCAGAAAGGGCTATTTGGACAGGTAAAATATTATTTACACCCTTTAGAAAAGAGGTTTTTGTAATCATTAGCCTGAGATGCTTGAGAGGTTGAGATGGAATTAGAGAATGGATCTGTGATGTGCTCAGTCAGATTCTTAAACTGTTTCCAGGGAAGTTTAAGTTGGAAGGTTTTGGTACATCTAATGGGTAAGGATACTGGGGTGGGGAGGAGGTAACAATGTAAATAAGATGTAGCCTCAGCTACCACCAGGGTTAAGGATGTGGAGGGGCAACTAATGAATAATGGCTAGGAGCAGGGGAGCCCAGAGGATTTTTTGCAGGGAGGTCCAAACCCAGATCCCCCACACACACAGCCCCCCCCCGACATATCCATCCCAGTGTCCCATTACTTGGCTATTTCTCCCCGTTTGCCATAAACACTGTTCAAAACTCTCAGTGTGCATACTGTTTTCTGCTTATTTCTACAATAACGACAGATATCTGGATTTAATTTACACATTTTATTTCAAATTTTAATAGCACAAAAACTGATAGACATTTGCTAAACAAAACAATAGTCTTACAATGAAAACAGACTTGGCATTAAAACTTCTCACACTTCAAAAACGCACATGCACACAGGCACACATGCACACACGCACACACACACACACACACACACACACACACACACACACACACACACACACACACACACACACACACACACACACACACACACACACACACACACACACACACACACACACTTATTTTATTTTATAGTTTGTTTACCAGGATAGTCCCTCTTAAACACCTAAAACACACACGCATACACCTACCTCTCACTTGTACATTCGTCCATAGTCAAAACATCTTCTAGAATACAAATTCCGCATGGGCAAGAAAGATGAACATGTAAACCGTTGGTCACATAGACAAAGACGATGAAAACAGGTCACAAACACCTGCTCCGTCTGTGCAACTAGATGCTATGGGCATTCTTAAAGAAGAATGCCCTTTAAAAAAAACATATATTTTTTTTAATTAAAAGAAAATTAATTTCCTGGCCAGCTTGTTCTAGATGGTTGTAAGTGCACCCCTTTGGACTTGCCTGTGGGCACCCATGGCTAGGAGCGTCACTGCAAAACAAGTTCATCCACTCATAGGCTATTACTAAACAACTGGCCATGTATACCTTCAGGTGTTTAGCCAACGCAAATCTTATTTTTTTCTTCTTCTGTTGATAAGGGTCTCAGTTTACAGCTCATGAGTGACTTTATTGACTCCCATCCACTGACCATGGCTAATTTTAAAGAGAGCTAAGAAGCTACTTTGATGTGGAATGGCAGCTTGTTCCATAGAGAGCAGATCCCTTGGAAGAGATCTTTATTATGCCAATGGGTTATGTTTATATTGTAATGTTTGTTTATGACCTTAGAATGAATATTTATTGGAATTCACAGTTTTTGAGGAGTGTACGAGATTAAGCATAACTGAGCCTTCCATATGCTTGTAGACCAAGAAGAAATTACAGTGCAGGAATGACAGGGCCATTCCTCACAATTGCCCTGCATTTTGCTGAAAGTCTATGATTTTGCATCATATTTTTGCTCTGCTCCTCATGAAATATTTCATTTTCTGTTAAATCAGTGAGGCTTACAGTTAGTCAGTATTGCCAAATAATAGATTTATACACATATTATTGCTCAGAAAATGCATGTGGATGCAAACCCTGCTGATTTGTAATGTTGTTAATTGAATTAGGATAATATTTAAACATTGCCCCTGATCTTCAGCAAAAATATTGAGAGGCATGGATAGTCTTTCTAAGTAACTGAAGCAGTTCATGTCAAAGAGCATGTGCTTTGTGATGAAATGATGAGGGGAAAGTGAGGAATGAAGACCTAAGGGATACACTAAAGAGGATAAGTGATTTTTTTCTGACATCAGACATCATCATCATCATCAACAACTCCTTCTTCCCATTTTCTACATGGGGGTTGGGGTGTCGCTTCACCTGTCGCCATCTCTCTTGATTCAATGCCATTCTTCTACCTTCTTTGACAGAAATGCCTGACTGTTGCTGGTCTTTACTCACACAATCCATCAATCTCTTTGGACATCCCCATTTCCTATTGCCTTCTTCCTGTCTGCACCAGACCTTCTTCACCGATCATCTTCGGCTTTCCTGCACATATGTCTGAATCATCATATCCTGTTCTGTTTGACCTTCTCTACAATTGGAGCTGTATGCACTTCTGCTCTGATGCCCTCATTTCTTCATCTACCGACAGTGTGCATGCTACCACCTGTGTCAGGTATTTCATCTCCTTCACCTTTAGCCTTCTCTGCCCAGGTTTCTGTACCACACAAGTACTCATTGCAACATTGTTCTGTACACCTAACATTTCAGCTTCTTTGACATTTTTCTGTCATATAACATCCCTGCTACTCTGTGCCAGTTGGCTGCAACCCCTCTAATTCTAGCTTTGACCCCTATCCACACTTCCCTTCTCCATTAATACCCCTCCCAGATGCTTGAAGCTGTTAACCTGTTCCACTCTTTTCCCTTTTATCTCAATTCTCAGCTTCTTCTGATTCCCCCCATTTGATTCCATTACATCTGTCTTATCTATACTCAGTGTCATCCAATGTGCCTTCAGTTTTGCATTCCATTTTCCTATCACTTGTTGAAGTTCTTGCTTAGAGTTTGCCTGTAATGCCACATCATCTGCATACTGCATCTTTGTTGCTGTGTCCACTCTGACATGTTTGCTAATGTAATTTAATTGGAAAAGAAACTGAAATGGCTTCTACACCAATGGAAATGGGTCTGGACAATTTTTGACTATGGCACCATGCATTTCAACAACAAAAGATATATTAACTGTAATATGGTTGTAAATCTTTCTGGATGTATTTTGTCAGATGAACAATTTGCTGTTTTGAATTTGGGGCTGAAATATGTCCCTACTGTGTTACCTAGGAAACATATTTTAAACCAGGAAGTTTTTTGTTTTGTTCGTAAGTGGCACCTTAAAGTTTTTTATGCTAATGGTGATGCTAAGTTACCATGTACTGATGCTTCTATGGCAGAAAGTTTTCATTCTTGTTTTTCAGATTTGAATATGTCTATAGAACATGTGGAGAATAATGCTTATTGTTCTATTGGC
The DNA here is from genome assembly GCF_019279795.1 of Protopterus annectens. Lineage (NCBI taxonomy): Eukaryota > Metazoa > Chordata > Ceratodontiformes > Protopteridae > Protopterus > Protopterus annectens. The sequence continues at coordinate 129,831,991 of NC_056725.1, read as the reverse complement.
ACTTCTGTTGTGCCCATGAAAAGCAAATATATCCCCCTATTCTAATGAAAAAACTATCCATTTTAATTCATTGTTAAAATTTGCCATGAATGAGATGTGTGATAAGTTGTTATATAACAAGAATAATATTTGTTATAATGTACCATTAAGAGAGTGCAAAGACCTAAAATAATTGCAAGAAAGAAGGTATTTAATTATAAAGCCATCAAATAAGGGAAATAAAACAGTAGTAATACATTTTCTTCAGTATTACAAAATGTGCTTAGAACATTTATAGAATAAGAATGTATATGAAAATAGTGACATGAAAAGTTATAAACAAGGTATAACTAAGTTTCAAGAATTGCGACAAAAAGGTGTGAGGGTATTCTAGCTACATTTTTTGTTTGCTTAAACTGCATAAAGACATGAATAATCCACCAGGACATCCTATTATTTCAGCTTGCAAATATTTCTTACATGGAGCTGGACTTTTGTTACATAATATTTTTTTACTGTATGTCTTGAAAATTCTATCCTATATTAAGGACAGTTTTGATTTTTGGGATAAGATTTCTCATGTTAAGTGGAATAAAAACATGTATTGGATAACGCTGGATGTTAAACGTTTATATATATCAACCCAACATAAGGATGGACTTCATGCTATAATGTATTTTTGGGGGATAGCCCTTAACACATTATTTGGTTGATTTGACTTATTTTTGTTTAAGTAATATTTTTTACATATAATAATGACATTTTTAGGTAAAAACGGAACAGCCATGGGGGCACCATTTGCCCCAAGTATGCAAACTTATTCATGGCTTATTTTGAGTTAGTATGTTTGTACGGATGCTGTTTTGTGACGAATGATGTCAAATATTATTTTCCTTTTATAGATGATTTAATTTATATGTGAAGGGGTTAAGAGTGAAATGTTGCAGTTTGTTGCTGATTTACAACAAAACAATTTCAATTTGTCTTTTGATGGACTGCAATATGGAACACAGGTTTCTTATTTAGATCTGACGCTTAAGGGTTTTGATAATGGTGAAATCTGTAATGGGGTACATAGGAAATTTTTAGATGGAAGCCAGTACCTGTATGCCACAAGTTGTCATCTCCCCCATGTTCTGTCATCTTTGCCTTATGGTGAATTTTTAAGATTATCTAGAAAATGTAACATAGAAACAAATTTGTTGTAAGAAATATATAATACTTCCATTATGTTTTATAATAGAGGTTATAGTAGGAAATCAATAGAAGAAGCAAGCTAAGCAAAAAATGTTTGTGTCAAAATCAATAAATAATGTTAGTGATAGGTTGTGGGTCAATGGAAGGTAGAGCAAATGGTGGAACCAAGAATGAACAAATGTATTTTGTTAGTAAATATAACATTCAAAGTAAAGAAGTTTGTAGTATTGTAAGATATTATTGGAATTTTCTCCACAAAGATGGGGATTTGAGTAAAATTTTGAGTAAGCACCTTATGATGTCATACAAATGGGGAAGAAGTTTAAAGGATATGCTTGTTCATGGAAATTTTGTCTTACCAAAAAGTAACTTGAATGTTTGTCTACCATCTATGGGCACTTATAAATGCAATAGTAGTTCTATTTGCAAACATATAACATGATCCTTTGAGTATATTAATAAAATCAAATATGTAACACGGGGAAGTTTCTCATGTAACAGCGAGAGGGTTATTTATGCCTTAAGATGCCTGTGTGGTTTCTTTCATATTGGTGAAACAAAAAGAAGTTTTAAAGTGACGTTAATGGAACACATCAGGGACATAAAAAATCAAAAGTAAGACAAGATTTTGGCATGTCATTTCAGAGATGTACCAATCATTAGCTGACCGGAGTTCCGCTGTGGCGATCCCTAACTGGGAAAAGCCGAAAGACAACAACAAAACTGCTAAAATGCGGACTGCACACAATGAGAGGATGCTGTAAAACACAACTTTAATGTTGCGAACCAAAATCCAAGTAGCAATAAAATCCAAATGACAGTGAGCGCTTTCGGCAAGTTAAATTAACCCGCCTTCTTCAGACATACAGCGAGACTATGTCAAGATATCTTATACTTTACAATTGAAAACAACAAGCCAATCACATAAAAATGCATTTGCTAATTAGAAAAGCTCCATAGAAACCTTAAAACAATATTGCGTCTAAATACAGCTTAGAAATAAGTGCACTAACATCAGCGGTTGCTTCAGACTTATAAAATAAACATAACATCAACATGACAACAGACCACTTACGTTGTAAATTAAAGCACAATAAAGAATGGCATGAAACCATATGCATAGAAAATGCCATATCTGACAAATAAACACGCCATACTCGTGTGCTAAAAAAGCATGTTCTTAACTTATTATGATGTCAAACCATCCTCTGTTTCGATGTCTTGACTTAGTTATAAAAACTGCAAATCAGTTAATTTGTTAAAGCGACAGTATGCCTTACTTGTGTTCTTAGCATCATATGTTTTCAGGTTTGAAACACGTCAGCATACAGACGCAAAAGGGTAAACCCAACAGAGGGGATGTGATAGTGCAATCGAACCAAGACATAGAGTTGACGCATTAACACAAAAGGTGGATGCTTTTTCTAACTTGGCTGTACCGGTTGGGGTTCACAATAATGACAGGAATTTGCCTGCAATAGACTCTAGTGAAGTTATCATTCCCAACGGCCAGCGATCACCTTGTCTTGTGTCTAATCATATTTCCCCTTCTAGGGTAAGTGGCCGTGCAGCGGCATCTGCAGGACCACAGCAGCTAGTTCCATCTTCTAACAATCAACCTCAAAGGGATTCGGTCCAACCTGTAGCACTAACAAGAAGGAACGGGACTGGTACCCGCCATTCTGACGGGATTCCTGTAATTAATAACTTTTTGGACAACAATAATTTCTTTACAATCAGTGACAACAGGGAAGAGAATAATTTAGGGTCTCCAGCTGCGGAGAACCATAATTTGGACATTAAAACTGACCTTTTTGATGTCAGTCTGTTTAAATGCAAGAAACTACAGTTGGAGACATCATATTTACAGGAATGCATTAGAAGTAAGGTCATTCCCAAAGGATTACACCAATGGCGTTTCCTGGCTGGATTAACGGATGCTTCTCCTTTCTATCAAGAACTGATTGAGCTTTTTGATAGACAAGGGTTTGAATTCCTGCAAGCCCTAATAGGGTTTTATACTGCTGACATTAGTAAATTAAAATTGGAACTTGAAGTACTCGAGACAGACATTAAATCGGATGTCGAGTTTCCCAGATATAAATATGAATATTGTAGGATTTTTGCTAGTATTGATGCTACTATGGACAAATTGATATCTAATAAGAAAAAGAAACTGGCTAGGGACATTAAGGATTACTCAAATAAATGTGCTTATCCTAGACTTGCACAGAGTCTAATTAATAATTCTACTGACACTTCGGTAGTGGATTCCAACAACATCCAGTCCTTTCAGACTCATACAGAAAACATTAGTAACAACAATGGTAATGTAAGACCTGTCCTTAGAAGGAGCCCTAGACTCAACAACAACAATAACAACATCACAAATTTCCCTACTGCAGGGGTTGAGTCGATTCCTCCAGCCACTGACTATCCTGAACTGCATAACAATAATAACAACCAGGATTTTCAATTGGTGAACAATCACTGGGGGAACAACCGCCCACGAGCCCAACCTCAGAACAACTCGAGGAACAGGAGACGGGGGCGCAGGAGGTGATAGACTCGCCTGACCTAGGCGCACATCCAATTCTTTACAAAAGTTCTAATGGTGATTTTTCTGTGTATAATTATACCTCCTTGGTTATATCACAGGACATTATTGACTTTTTAGCTAAGGATTTTTCTTTTGTTCCAGGGCGTTACATGGATATAGGCAGGTTAATCATTGATCTGAAAGTATTTACATGTAAACTTAATCTAAATTGCCTCATGGGTAATGATTCATCTGCACTTAGTCTACTAAGGGTAGCTAGTTCTTACAACCCACCTCTACATCCTACCTTGCAAACTTTTGAAAAAATGTGCGAGATGGACATGTGGGCTATCAAGAATCAAGTCATGTATAACAAACAGAAGAATTTCCTCAACATCGCCCCTCTAGAAAGGGATTTCATTCATCTGATACAAGATTGTCATATCAGAGCAATGAAACCAGATAAAGGAGGGGGTATAGTTTTTATGGACCACTACAAATACGTAGAATACATGGCCCAACATCTTGATACGCCTGCCTATAAAACATCATCTCTGAATGAGATAAATGGGGCATATAGGAAAATTAACAACATGCTTAATGATTTGTTCTTGGAGGGTTATATCGACATGGACACTTACAAATATTTGACCATGCCGGCTCCTAGAATTCCAGCATTTTTTGGAACACCTAAATTACACAAAAGATTGGTTGCGCCTCCATTTAGACCCATCGTAGACGGGAGGGGTTCTATCACCCAAGCATGTGCAAAATATGTGGACAGTATTTTAAGACCTCTAGTCGATAGTGAGAAGCACATCTGTAAAGACTCATGGTCTTTTTTAACGGATATTAACAAGCTGACTTACAGTGACAACATGTTGCTTCTCACTATAGATGTTAAAGACTTATATACTGTCGTTCCTCAAAATATTGGCCTTGCTTGGGTGAGGGACTTCATGTTGGCCAAAAATGCTGAACATGATACCATCAACTTGATAGAGTCCTTGTTAGAAATTGTATTATCCAACAATTTCTTCATTTTTGAGGGTATGTTTTATTTGCAGACCTCGGGCGTAGCCATGGGCTCGCCCTGTGGAGAAACTTTTGCAAATGCTGTGCTCGCGTATTGGGAGTCTACCTACCTATTTAAGGATGAGTTTTTCTTACAATATGTCACCTGGTACACCCGTTACCAGGATGACATCTTTTGTATTTGGGGTGGTGAAAGAGAGCTGATTCCGACATTTATTGACAGAATCACAGAAACAACAGATTTTCTAGAATTCACATATAATATAGAAGAATCAGAAATTAACTACCTTGATATTTTGCTTATCAAGGATAGAGCTAATCAAAGATTCAAAAGTCGGATATATAGAAAACCAACATATTCTAACGCTCTATTACATTTCTCAAGTAACCACCCATACCATCAAAAGAAAGCTGTCATCAAAGGGCAGATTGTAAGAGCTGCCCGTATGGTAACAGACCTAGATGATTTTACAGCAGAATGCCACAACCTTACCAACATGTTTCTAGCAAGGGGTTACCCGCGGTCTCTTGTTTCTAAAGTGGTAGCAGAGGTTACTCATAAACGTGACTTAGGTCACTTTTTTCCTCTGCTTTCAGGGTATGTGAACAGTAATCCAATGCCTAGTGATGAACCTATATCATCCCAAATAAGTCCAATTTCTTTTCACAACAAAGATATTGACAGGAGTAGGTTCAACATTAGTTTTTTACATACTTATTCCCTTGATTCTTTGAAAATCAAAGAAATTATGAACAAAAATTGGGAAATCATCAAGCATGATAGATCTCTTTGTCCCCTCTTGGGGGAATATCCCAGGATCACCTACAGAAGAGGGGATAATATGAAAACAATTTTGGAAAGAAGACCGTTCCATAGATCCAATAGACCGAATGGTATGTTCAGGTGTGGGTCATGCTCCCAATGTAAGCACATTAAAGTAGTGAACAGGTTCAGCATTAATGGTAGGGAGTACAGGTGTACTGGACATCACAATTGTGAGTCTAAGGCGGTGATTTATGTAGCTCTCTGTAATCTCTGCAATGCGTTCTATATCGGTAAAACCGAGAGAAAGCTAAAAAGCAGAATTTACGAACATCAATACGCCATCACTAAAGAAGATGTCAATAATGCTCTAGCTAGACATTGCTTAGAGTTATAGGACATTCTTTTCAATATCTTGTCCTACAACAGAGGGAAATGGACATAAGGGGTGGCCCATGGCAAATCCGCTTAGAAATTGATGAGTTGTTATGGCAGATTAGGACTAGGGCCCACATTTTCCCGGGTATTAATGAGGGATTGTCAATCAAATGTGTCTTAAAATGGCTATCATATAATAGATAGCAAATTTGACACATTCGTGGATTTCAGCATTTGGTTGTAGTTGTCCCATTTCAATCTGATTGGCCCATATATTTAACTATGATTGTCCATCCAGGTTACGGTCTTATTAATGGGGCATCAGTAAAATCAACATGGCCATGGTACCTAAGGGCAATCAAGTTATCACAGCTTTCATGTCTTAATACCATGGTGGTACCACACGGTCTGGAGCTGGTATTTAATTTTGGATGGGGTACATCTCAGGGGCAACACAGCCACTTCTGTTCTTTGTATCTCTTTGTTTTAGCAATATAGTGTAGCAGAAAATCATGAGTAACTCAAGGTCTATATTTTTACTAGATGCTTTAATTCTAGTGTCGGGTGAATGTTAACTGATGGGTTATTTTTTAACGATTGTTTGGGGTTCTAGTTCCAGCTGGGTAGAGGTATGGATGTCTTGGTTCGATTGCACTATCACATCCCCTCTGTTGGGTTTACCCTTTTGCGTCTGTATGCTGACGTGTTTCAAACCTGAAAACATATGATGCTAAGAACACAAGTAAGGCGTACTGTCGCTTTAACAAATTAACTGATTTGCAGTTTTTATAACTAAGTCAAGACATCGAAACAGAGGATGGTTTGACATCATAATAAGTTAAGAACATGCTTTTTTAGCACAAGAGTATGGCGTGTTTATTTGTCAGATATGGCATTTTCTATGCATATGGTTTCATGCCATTCTTTATTGTGCTTTAATTTACAACGTAAGTGGTCTGTTGTCATGTTGATGTTATGTTTATTTTATAAGTCTGAAGCAACCGCTGATGTTAGTGCACTTATTTCTAAGCTGTATTTAGACGCAATATTGTTTTAAGGTTTCTACGGAGCTTTTCTAATTAGCAAATGCATTTTTATGTGATTGGCTTGTTGTTTTCAATTGTAAAGTATAAGATATCTTGACATAGTCTCGCTGTATGTCTGAAGAAGGTGGGTTAATTTAACTTGCCGTAAGCGCTCACTGTCATTTGGATTTTATTGCTACTTGGATTTTGGTTCGCAACATTAAAGTTGTGTTTTACAGCATCCTCTCATTGTGTGCAGTCCGCATTTTAGCAGTTTTGGTCTCCTGTTTTTGTTTGTCGAAAGACAACAACAACAACAACATTGTATTATTGATTGATTGAGTTTGTGTTTTTTGTATAAAAGGTGGCACATTTTTAGCTGGATATTGTAACTCCTGGAAGGTCGTGTACTGAGGCACTAGAGAATAAAATATTTTTGGGTTTGATTTTCCTATAGTTGTTATTTGTTTGGAATGTTTGCTAATGTAGTCCATCACTAGTATGAACAACAGTGGGCTCAGAGATGAACTTTGATGTGCACCCACTCCCATGGGGTACCCTGCTGTGTGTCTGAACACTGGTGGTACTTGTATCATTGGGTCTTTGTACATAGCCTGTACTAATTCTACCAGTGTTTCTGGGACTTTGAACCATTGTAGGACTGCCCAAATCAACTTTACTGAGACCATTTCATATACTTCCTCCAAGTCTAGGATTTCCCAGTTAGATTTCTGCATCATCTTTTGCTTCCTCCCAACTATGTGTCTCACTGCAAACATCAGGTCGGTAGCACTGCACCCTGATCTGAATCTGAACAGGTCATCTCCCACCTTACTTTTGACTATTCTGTGTTTTTGGTTATTGATCATCCTCTCCAGAACCTTCATGCAGTGTGACAGCAGGTTGATGCCTCTATACTGCCCACAGTTGTAAATGACCCTTTTGTTTTTGTACACTGGCACTACTATGCATACTATCCAGTCATCTAGGATACACCTTTCACTCCTGTGGTACTCTCTGGAGCCATTTCTCCCCTAACTCATCCAACATCTTACAGACAAATGTAATGTTAATGTAGTATTGTTTAATTTAGATTACCTTCTCCTTGCTTCTTGAAGCCATTTATGTTATGGCACATAATTATAACTCTGAATACTATTTTGATCATCAGACTTGTGGCCATTGAAGTACCATAAATACTGCAGAGTGCTGAAATGCCTGTCTGAATAATATAATCTTATATTCTCTCTGACTGCAGTGATTACATTTAACTGAGTTTTACCAGTGCACTTACAATTTAAAAAGTATATTTATTTATATATGTATGTATGTAAGTATGCATGTATGTGTGTTAAGTCTTCCTTCTGTCATGTCTCAGATATACCCTTTGATTTTCATCATCCTGACATCTTTCTGAGTTAATCCATACTCTTCACTAAAAGCCCAGGGCCACCATTCCAGGAGAGGTGATCTGATAACTTGCCACACCTCCAAGCTAACTCTTCAGAAATCATGTTCGTTAATCAAGCATGAGTCATCAGGGCTGTAGCTAGGACTTCATCACTCTGTGCTACAACGTTAGAGCAAGTTTTAAAGTCTAGTTACAAACACTTTGCAGTTTACATTCTGTAAATGTCCGCATTTCTTATTTGTTGTAATTGCTTCTAAGCTCTAATATCAGTACTGTATCTATCTTAAACTAAGGAAAAGTTTTGTGTTGGATATTAGTGCACTTACCATATTATGCAGGACAGATGGTATGTAAGGGTACAATACTATTTAAGTTACTGCACCTTAAATAGTTGTTGCTTTTGCATTTAATGGAAAAGTTTCTTTAAGATGAGTCATGACTATGTTTTCCAGTAAGTAACTTTGATATGCATTTAGTTACCTTTGTACTGTGAATAGTTCCAGTGTTTCCTTTATAAGCCTACACTGTTGCTGGAATTATTTCAAGGCCAAGCATGAAAGAATGAACTAAAAATGCCAAGAACAGATGTTATGTTCCTCACAGAGCTGCAACAAAGACTCCATTAATCCTTGGAGCTTTTGTATAGTTTTGAGGAAATAATGACACGTTTTTTTCCTTGCAGTATACTAAAGTAGGTTTATCAAATCATACAATTGGCAAACATGCTTGCATCTCTGTTCTATTATATTAGCCTCAATGAGACGTAGAAAAAAATGTACCTTTAGTGTAACACAACTGGCCCAGAATACAACATAGTTAGGAAGAGCAGCCATTTAATGGATGTCTATGAAAGTTCACTTGAGCACTGCTAGTGTGGGAGCCAGAGATGGCACTGAATTCTAGTGAGGAAAATAACAAAGCTATCATTTCAAGTTTTGATAATGGAACAGTAAATAAAAGAGGGCACAGGAAGTTAGAATAGGTTCAATGAAAAATAACCAATGCAACATACAGATGCACAATTCAATTAGTGTGAAAAATCTGAGTGTCCTTAAAGTTTTTCACAAATAGTACTGGAAATTACATGGCTATTAAAAGTATTCTCTTGTGGAGAACATAAGGTTGCACTCTGGCATTTTTACATGATAAACAGAAAATAACATTATGTAGTGCCTTCACTCAGCACTGTTTCTGTACTCCCTAGGACACTTCTTAGTACAGTTGCCATAATTTTCCAAAGTTGTTGGTGGAGAAAAGAAAGCAATAATGCGTTTAAACTTTTGGGTAAAAACTCATGTCTTCATTTATTGTGGCATGCTATTAGTACTAATATACTGTAAACCAGACATAAAGAGAAAGTAGTGATTATAGTGAGCATATCAGAACCACACAAAATGGGGACTTTGATACTAACAAAACAGAAAATGGTGAAGCATATGAGACATGCAGAAATGTGTTTCTACCATGAAGCTTTATATAACACCTTAGCCTTTGCATATGAACAGTAAATAATTATGGAGATAGCATGGTTTGCACTGAATATGAATAGTATTCATAGTCCTGCACTCCAGAAATTTGCAAGGTGAATGTATGAAATGTGCTGCTTCACCTTTATGCAAATATTGTAGGTGCAAACAAGCAGTGCAGGTTCTTACATATGTGAAGCTAGAACCTCCCACATAAACTGAGCACACACACACACACACACACACACACACACACACACACACACACACACACACACACACACACACACACACACACACAAACACTGGGACATATAGTTGCATATATCTTTTTATATAAACTCAATTTACTGAATCCCAAGTTATCTAAAGCTGAAAAACTCACAAAAATTACAATGTAAAATGATTTATTGATCACTGGTGTGGGTATTTTAAGATGTATGAGTTATAATTCATGTTGCTTTATTACAATGTGGTGTATTGTGCAACCTGATGGACATTTCCAAGTTTTTTCCTCTTTCTTTCACTGTACTGCAACCGTGGATTTGTAATATTTAAGTTAGGGGGTGGGGATGCCCCCTCCCCATAAATACATCTGTTCTGTTTTTTTTTTGTTTTGTTTTTTTTTTTTTGAGATGTGTTGGTTTAGATAAACTGAGTTTCAGTAAGTGGGGTTATAAAAAGAAATTCATCCAAATTTAGATATAGATGCATAATGATACAGGTGAGGAGAAAGGATACTAAGGGGAGGAATTAGGTTTAGGGAAGACATATAAGATCATTGACAACAAACATATGAATATAGACAAGACAAACAGAGGTGGGTTGTCGCATGGTTGGTTAGGTGCACAAATGGAAGGGATACAGACAAACAGAGGATGAGCAAATGGCAATAGGGTGTTGCAGAAATGTACAATGGTTGGGTGTGAAACAAAAGGGTGGGTGCATAGATGATGGTTATCAAGGGGACATGGGATGATTGCCACTGTCATCCTGACTCAGATAGTCTCAGACAGAGCCCTGCCTAGGGACGTCTGGGTTGGCAGACTCCATTGTTGAAGGGGTTGAGGCCTCCTGTGGCTCAGTGAACCAATCAGATCAGTCTCTCTACTGAAGCATTTCCTGTAGCTCAGGCTGCTGGGTGTCAAAGCTGCTCCAATGCAGGCTGACCCACCAGCCCTAGTAAAGCATAAACCAAACAGGTTCCACGACAGTCAAAGGCTTTAATTGACAAAACAACATAACAGTGACCTGGCGAGTACAAATACAAATAAAATTCACTTAGCGCTTTCACCCATCCATAAACATGGGCATCATCAGAGTAAAATGTGAAAAATAAATTCCAGTTTTTAAAAATCAGTTCATACACACGCCCTCTTGTTGAAACCAATCAGAAATGCTAAACAATGAAGTATTTAAAAGTCAAAATTGACAACTGAAAATAAAAAAGATGTTTTGAGAAGCAACAATATGACTGGTAAGATACAGTACAAATATATATGATACTATCTCATAATATACAATAAAATACAATACTATACAATACTCCCCCTCCCAATCTGATAAAAAAACAATAAAAATAATTTTAGAAAAAGTTATCTGTTGTAAATTTTATAATACATAGTACACATGAAGTGGTGTAAGTTCATATATTACTATGTAGTCTGTAGTTCTATGTAAACAATTTTTTCATATTAAACACAATAAGACCTATATTTTATTTTATTTTATTTATTTATTTATTTTACATTTGTTTACCGGGCTGGTCTGACTGGATATATTTCCATTTTCAGCAGAGGCCCGGGGTGAAAAGCTCCACATAGACAAACACAGTTACATTATATATATATATAAAAAAAGTTTTATAATATATATTTTATATATATAAAATATATTTTAAAATACTGGATAGTGAGATGTATTCATTAATACCTGGTGTCCTGGATGCATCCAATCTAAGCTGCCACAAACACTCCTTGATCTCCAATAAGGTCTTGACATCCCTACCTTTCTCGTTATGTGGAATCCTATCCACTACAAAAAATAAAAACTTTTTAAAATTAATGCAATTCTGACTATGCATAAAAAGAGCATTAGTGGTTTTTTTATTCCTTATGTCTTGTGTATGCTCTAAAATCCTAAGCCTTAATTTTCTAACAGTTTTGCCTACATAAAACGTGGGACAGCTTAGACATGTGGCAATATATACCACCATCTTGGTGTTGCAGTTGCAAAACCCTGGACATCTAATAGTTCTACTAAAGTTGTGCACTGCTGCATAAGTCCATTTTTAATGTACTTACAAGTACTACACAAACCACATTTGCTCATTCTAGAATTCCTATATAAATCGGGGTTAACATCCATCTCCATCAGCTCCTTCACGTTTTTACTCTGCTGTAGGTAAAAACAGGTGCAACCCCCTACAATAGTTGTGACATCATTAGTAAGAACACTTTGCCATGTATCATAAATAATGTTCTTGATCTTGCCAGCAACATCGTTGTAAGGCAAGACCATCGGCCTCCTCATGTTAAATCCTTCAAGGCCCTCTGTAATTTTATTGATGTTGGTAATGTTGTCTAATGTGTCCTTTACCAAACCCCCTCTCAATATTGGTTTAAAAACAGTGTGTCTTTTCTCCCCTTCTAACCTTATTTTGGCAATACATCATGGGGGTAGCCTCTCTCGATCAACATTCCCACCAAGTTAGACACTTCAGTCTCATATTGGTTGTCATCACTAATAAGTCTTGACAGCCTTATCATTTGTCCCTTCATAATGTTCTTTTTCTGAAAAAATGGGTGGCAACTTTGAAAGTGTAAAATTAATTTTAATAAGTCTTTTTAAGATATATACTGGACTTTAAAGTGCCATTTTCTTTATCCTTGTATAATAATATATCAAGAAAATCACATATTTCTTCATGAATCCTATGTGTAAATTTAAAAAAAGATGTTGTTGTACCTAAGTAATTAATAAAATCAAGAATCTCTTCCACAGTCCCCCTCCAAAAAAATCAATATATCATCCAAGTAACGCAGATATAATATAACTTTCTGCATATACTCGGAAGTGAACACCTACTGTGTCTCCCAATCTACTAACACTAGACTGGCATATGTAGGTGCGCATCTGGCGCCAATGGCTACGCCAGTAACCTGCTTAAAGTGTTCTCCTTCAAACATGATAACTTTGTTTGATAATACCATTTCAGTTATATCAACAATTAAACTACATTTAACAGTATGAAACCCACTGTACTTCTGAAGACAGTTATTAAACATATCAAGTCCAAAATCATGGGGTATGATGGAAAATAAATTTATCACATCAATAGTAGCCATTAAATATTCATCCCCTAAGGGAGTGTCCCTGATCACATCAAGACAGTGCCAGGAATCCATCAAAACATGCGGCAGTTTTTTTTTTATGTTTTTACAGTGAAAATCAACAAATGATGCCATTGCTTCTGTCTTTGAGCCCTTAGCCGAAACTATAGGACGAAAGGGTGAATTGTTGACATTTTTGTGGATTTTAGGAATCCCAAAAATGGAGGGGATAACTGGAGAACCCACAAAAAGATAGTCATATTCATTCTTGTCAAGTATTCCTTCCATTAACCACTCGTACAACTGCCAGTCAATCTTAGTGTAAGCTCTGTTGACATCATATCTCGAGACCCTAGTGTACGTTGTAGTATCGTTCAGAAGTTTTAACATGTTAGTAGAGTAATCAGTGTTAGTCATAATTAAAACCCCTCCCCCTTTGTCAGGTTTCATCACCCTATAAAGTTTAGTAGAAGTTAATTCATGGAGGCAAAATCTCTCACCAGAGGTCAGGTTGTCATTAATGCCTCTCATACCCCTGAATAACCTCCTTATTTGAGAGTCACACATCTGTTCAAAAATGTGTATTGTCGGGTTAACAGGAGGAATAAAAGTGCTAGATCTTTTTAATGTTAAACTGTTACCTGTCCAAGGACTAGGATTATTTGAGAAGTACATTTTAAGATTCAATTGCCTTGTGTAAAGTTTAAAGTTAATTAAAATTTTTCCAATCTCATGCCTGAAGGCAGGGACAAAAGTGAATCCCTTTTTAAACAAGGTACAATAATTTTCTGTTAATTCCAAACAAGTAAAATTGTACATACAAGAACTACCCTCCTTGATTAATTTACAACAAGGTTCGGTCATTTTACATTGGTCAGTAACCTCTAAATTGAAATTTAAATCTAAAACATCACAACCTACTTTGCCTGTGTCAACAATACAATTTTTCTTCACATATAAAACATTATCCAGATTACTGTGTGCATTTAAATAGTCCTGTTCATAAAATAATCCAACTTTTTCATAAAATGAGTCGGTCTGTGACTGGCAATCAGTATGAGGAAAGTCAAACACATCAATACCCTGTGTTACTGGTGCATCAATAGAATGGAAAGTGACTAGGGGGCCACAGTCTATTGTGGTCTGCTGTTCCCTTGTGACCACCTCCGGTTGGTGTAATATCTCTGTCCTCTCCCCTTGCCATAATCCTGCTGCCGTGTAACCTGGTTGCGCTCGCATATCTGTTCCAAGCATCTCACTGGATGGTGCTCTAAAAAATACTCATTGTCACTTTCAATAGCTAACCCATCATCAATCCCTTCACTATAGTTAGTGGATCTGTGCTGATTAGTATCATTAATATGCACCTCATTAACACTGTCACTTCTAACAATTCTGTTTTTGTAAACTTTGAAATGGGCATAAACTCTGTTGTCAGCGTAGTCTTTACTGTCCCTTGTTAGCTTATTATGTTTAGTTTCAAGCCCTCTTTTTACAAATACATCCATATCTGTGAAAATGTTATCATACTTAAGTTTGTTGAATTCAAAAAGCAAATCTTTGGTGATATTGTTATTTAAAAACGCCAGTTCATCTTTTAAAATGCCGAGTTTGGCAGTATTATTACGCAAAATAATTTGCATTAAATCTATACCTGTACAGTCAAAAAGCGCCACTAAGTCCTGGAATGCCTTTGAGCCGTCTTCAATTCCCATGGGTAGTTTAAAAACCCTCAAGCCCTTTGGCACCTGGTTCAATTCGATCAATCTTTCCAAAAAAGACGTTATCCATCTGAAGGGATTTAAAATGTTTCAGCATTCTCTCAAACTCGGCATGTTGTGTGTTCAAAGATCCAGTTCCCACGTTGTTACCTATTCCCGGCTTCAAATTCATAATGGGAGGGGCTAACAGTGTATCCAAGTTGCCGCATTTATGATTACAAGAACGAGATTGATTGGTGTCTCTAGACGCCCTGTTGTTGTTGACAGTCCTACATTACAAAGCAGGCCCATGATGACCAGAGTATAGAGATCTGCCCAGAACACCAGTTGAGGGTGTTAGGCTCTATTGAATCTGTAAAGCGACTCAAAAAGGGAGAAAAAGGGGAAGTCATAAGTAGGAGAATGCAACAGTTGCTGTGTTACAATACTATCATTTTTATTCTGAATAATGCTATGATTCAATATAGTAATATATCTATTGTCATTACACTATCTTGTATCACACCAGTACATGATGTACATATTTTAAATATTGAAGTGTAGTAGTTTGTAATATTAATGTGTAATAGTTATTGTAATATGCTTCAATGCAATATATGATTATTTTTATCACTACATACTGTTGATTTATTTACTTGACACATGGATTATTTATGGGTTCATGGGAACAAACCATGCCAGTCTCCAGTAAAAGAGGCAACAGATAAAAGGAAATCTCATCCCATGCTCAAAAGAAGATAAAAAAGGAGAAAATACAATTACTGAAAATCCTTACAGTGATAGTTACAAATTATGTTTGCGATGGTATATGCATTTTTATATATCATTCTAATGCATGACCTGATTCATGGTACTATCATTCATCTAACTACAGGTGTACTGATGAGAGTAGTATGAACTACATGTGTTAAGAAGTGATGTGCGCCCACTTTACATTCTGTGTGTTTATATAGTATGCTCATACCTTACTTAAAAATGCAACTGTACCACTGGTTACAGTAGGGACTACTTCTGGGAGAAAATACTTCCCTCAAACCAAGAAAATGTTACGTATTTATCAGACTTGTATAATATGCCTAACTGCAAAAAGATTATGTAATGCTCCAAGATGTGTTTATTTCAATGTTACCTACCCCCAAACACTCATGATATGGTGTTGTGGATAATATACTGGTAACATTGTGTAATGGTACGAAGCTTTCACTACATTAGTAACCATTTACAAGCACAATAAGACAATTATTATAATAGTGAAGAACACGAACATACTCTTTAGGTGTAGTTATGGTAGATTACTGTATGCTAATTAGTGATGCTGAGCAAAGATGATATCCACTGAGTTAAACGTTTGAGTTACTTTCTGTAGTGTCACAAGTTTGACTTGATATAACATCAGCAGTACAGAGGCATACCTGTTTGATTACAGCATTAGTCTTGCCCTACAAATACATAGTATTCGATGCCGAGGTGGTACGGCGGTAGCATTGTTACCTCACAGCAAGAGGTTCTCCCGTTTGATTCTCGGCTGGGATTGGGAGAGCCTTCTGTGTGGAGTCTGCCTGTCCTCCCCGTGGTTGGGTAGCGTTCGAAAGACATGCATGCATAAATGGGCGTGCCTTCGTTGAAGGTTGGGCATCGAGTTGGCACCTCGGCGTTTCATAAAAATCTACTGCCAATCATTAGCGGACCAGAGTTCCGCTGTGGCAACCCCTTACCGGGAAAAGCTGAAAGACAAACAACAACTTACTATTTATTTTAATAGTGCTATTTTGGAATTAGTAATGCATGTGTAATTGCTACATAATTTACAAAGAAAAACTGTGAAGTTGTCATTACAGCCACAGAATATACCTACACCTACAGTATTATTTTATATTTGAATTACATCCTGAAGGACACTGGTCATGTCTCCACCACCTATTCTGCCTAAAGGGCAAGCTGGTATGGCCATCTGTGCTGAAGGTCATCATATTTATAGCAACATTGATTACTGGCCATAGGAATGCCTGTTAGCACTGAATCCTCATCTGCTAGGTTGGTCCAAACATCAGTGTGATTGAATGGCCCATTGGCCATAGCCTCAAGCATGGTCCTGTATGTCCTATAATACATTTAAAAGAAGGTCTTAGTCTCCTTCTCTCATCAGCTTGGGACACTGCCCTGAGCTTCCACAGGAAAAAAAAAATAATTTTGCCTCGGTGTGAGTCTACCATCACTTGAAGCATATGGTATGAAAGTGAGAGTCCTAGGGTGAGAACCACACCAAATGCAGTATCACTGTGAGCAGCTGAGGTAGCTGACAGGCTATGGAACAGTTGGTTGATGCTGTGAAGGAAAAGATTAATGTACATTGTGAGTATATACAGAGTGTTTATTATAGTAGCTCTTCAGAGCCCATGATGATTTGTAAGATACAGAGGATTATGATTGGGTCTCTGATCAAAACCATTTTATCATGGGTTTAAGATGTGGATACCAGGAAAGTTCACCTTGAGAATGAAACTCAAGTGACAATTTTTTCATCCATGTTGATAACACATAAAGGTCGTTATGACTGGAGACCCAGTTATAATGCTTTGTTGTGCATGGAGCTTTATCTGCTTCATGTACTTACCAGGTATAGAGGAAAAGGAAAAAGTGTAGGCACATG
This sequence comes from Protopterus annectens, assembly GCF_019279795.1. NCBI lineage: Eukaryota > Metazoa > Chordata > Ceratodontiformes > Protopteridae > Protopterus > Protopterus annectens. The sequence continues at coordinate 129,814,495 of NC_056725.1, read as the reverse complement.
AAGTGCTTTACTGGCTTTCAAGGCTTTTGAATCTTGGTAAAACAGTTAGTGTTGTAAAACTGGAAACAAAACCACGACCAACCTGGAAACGAACCTTTTATTAAACGAAATTTGTTTAAGCGCTTTTCGGCTTACAATAATTAGCCTTCTTCAGAACAATCAAACAACAAATTCCACATACTTTTTATAGTAAAAAAGGCACCAAAACTAAACAATTAATGCCTCATTAAGCAATTAAATTTTAAAATTGTTTTACAATTAGAATGCACATGACTGACGTTTTCAGATAAACTCAAAAACAGCTATTTCTACATTATTAAAAGAAAATTATTCTCTAAACTGACTTTGACTAAAGAAAGTACTACTTAATAACAATATTTATGGATTTAAACATAACATAACTTTATATATATATATTTAAAAATAATAATGGTAATCATACACCATATATTAAAAACTATCTCACCAAACTTTTTAATTTCAAAAGGACACCTATTGAGAGGGCATCATTAAGCCCGGGGAACCTACTTGCATCTAGTTTAACTTGCCATTTCAATTATAATTCTAATAATTTTAAAGAATGTGGACCACCCCTAATGTTACATTCTAATTTATCAATAACCATGAATTTGAATGAATGATCGGAATAAGAAATGATGTGCTTTGCTTGTGCGTTGTCAGCCTTCTTGTGGGAAATAGCGTACATATGTTCGTACATTCTGTCTCTGAGTCTCTGCTCAGTTTTTCCCACATAGAAGGCAGGACAACAGTTGCACTTAGCTAAATAAATAATGTCTCTAGAATTACAGTTGTACTTGTTATGTAGTTTGAATTTGACTTCATCTAACATGAAGAAATTATTTACAAAAATGTGCTTACACATATTACAAGCTTCATATTTAAACATCCCAGTCGACTTCCTCAATGAATTGGCCTAAAACTTTAGAATGTCTTTTAAATTACGGCCACGTTTGAAAATAACCTTTGCTAGCTGACAACGCACTAGCAAAGCACATAATTTCTTATTCCGATCATTCACTCCAGTTGTATTGGCATGTAATTTTGGAAGTGTAAGAAGTACAGTCGAAAGTACGAAATATTAACATCTGCATTACTGATGACTGTAATCCTGTTATTTACCAAAAAGTTAAAGTTTTATTGAGGACAGGGCAAAAGTATGAGGCAAAAATCTGGCACATTCTGCAAAATCTGGGACAGCTGAGAGCTGTGACATTTAAATTACTTGATGGTATATTGTACATATTCATGGTGCTCATTAATTAATATGGAATGCTTTGGAATTTGCAGGTATACTGGGAATAATGGAGAGGTATGGCATTTTTTTTCAATAATAATTCTTTATTATTTTTCACCTTAGTCATACAAACATTTGACAGAGAAATACACAGGTAATTTCCAAACAAAGCTTTTAACAACAATCTTACAACATATATACACTATTTACATGAATGCTTCCATATTTTAGCATAAAAGTACATATAAAGATTCTTATCTCCAGGGCTAGTATCTTGTAATAATATGGTTCCTAGTAGGGTTGGGATTTATACTATATATAACAAGGGAGTTTTCTAGCTTCGGTGCATTAAGCCAGTATAATATTGAAAATTTGTTCCCAAATCTTTAGATTATTTAGATGTTTGCTATGATTATCGATTACATATTTGTGGGCTAATATATGTTTTATCGCTAAGATCTTAAAATTGTCCCATGAAGTTTGAGATGAGTTCAGCCAATTAGTAGCTATGTAGAGTTTCATTAGCAGGAAAATATTCATAAGTATGATCATTCGGAATCTAGATAGATTATTTGGAGGGATATGCACTATCATAAATTCCCAAGAAAGCATTGAATTTTGATATCCCATCTTTTGTAGTTGTAGTTTTAAGGAATTCCAAAGTTTATATATACATTTACAGCTCCAATACATATGTAAGAGGTCAGCAGTTTCATCTTTACAATATGGGCACTTAAGAGAATTTTTAGAGTTAAATTTATGCAAGCTAAGACGTGTATAGTAGGAGTTATTGAATATCATGAGTTGGGTAAATGTTAACTTTTGGAGGGAGATTGATTTTGCTGTTAAATTAATTGCTTTTATTATTTTACTTTCCTCAACCAATGGTAATTTTTCTTTCCAATAATTTGATAAGAGAAGGTGGTCTTGATATTTGAAGTCTTTTATCAATTTATATGTGGATGTTATAAATTTGTTACTTTGTAAAAGGGCTTGCCATATTGAGGTACATTTCATTAAATCCTCTTTATTAATAGTTAAGTCTTTAAAGTAGCTTGTTGATAATTCTTTAATCTGTCTCAAAATCACTAAATATGATTTGGGAAGATTCATTTCCTGTCTTAGATCATAAGCAGAATAATTCAAATATGGGTATATATCTTGTAGCGTTAAATTAATTATAAGTGGGAAGCTTTTTAGGTTTATTAGTTGATTATTAATTCTCAGGTTAGGGTTTATATGAAAGGGTTGTAAGATCATCATGTACTGGAAGAGATTTAATGATCTAAAGAGATTTTGTATTAATGTTATATAGATTTTAATGTGCTCCGTTAGAGCATATGATTTAATAATATCTCTGTTTAGGAAAGGTAATAATTTGGGATTTATATTCAGATTCTCAGCATGTTTGTAACTCAGTCTTAGCCAGTTTGGGGACCAATTATTATTTTGTGTATCATAATTAGCAATTCTTAAAATTATATTGGCATTTATAATTAAGTAATATTTTTCAAAATTGGGTAAATCTAGACCACTTCTACTTTTCAGGATCATCAGATTATCATATGATATTCTAGTTTTCCTTGGTTCCCATATAAATTTAGCAAATTCGGTGTGAATTTGTTTAAAGAACTTCTTGGGAATTAGCACTTGAGTAGATCTAAAGATATATAATAGTCTGGGCAAGACATTCATTTTAATAATTGAGACCTTTGCTAGTGGTGGTAATTTCAAGTTATTCCATCTCCTTAGATTGGATAAAATGTGTTCCCAAATTAAATTAACATTATTAAAATAGAAGTCTTTGTTATCTGTGGAGAATGTAATACATAAATATTTAATCTTTTCTTCATATTTTACTTGACCTATCAATGGTAGAAGTGAAAAGGGTTTCGGAGTTTTTAAAGGAAATATATTGATTTTTTAAGGTTTATTTTATAGTTTGATATTAATGCAAAGTCTTCAACAGCAGGTAGTTTTTTTTGGTATCTGAAACTGGTGTTGTACAATATATATTAAGGTCATCTGCAAAAGCTGCCATAGAGATCTTGGTACCGTAAATTATTGGGGCATTATGGTATACATTTTGTTTAATTCCTTTGATTAGCATAAGAGATTAATGTATGGAGTGTTAAAGTGTTGTCACTGGCTTGCCTAGAAGTTAAATTGGAAATTGTTCATTGGAAATTATTAAGTTTGTTATTTTCTTCAGTCTATTAGCTAAAATAGAAGTCAGAATTTTAGTATCGATATTTAAGAGTGATACAGGTCTATAATTATCTGGGTTTTGAAGATCCGAGTTTTCTTTGGGTATAAGAATTGTTTTGGCTGCATTAAAATGTAAATCATTGATTTTGTTATTAATTATATAATTTAAAGTATATGATAGTATTTTGACAATAGTACTACAGAAGGTTTTATAAATCTCTGCTGTAAGGCCATCTGGGCCCGGAGCTTTGTGGAATTTTAAATTTTTAATTGTTATTTCTTCAATGGAAATTGGTTTTATTAAATCTTTCTGTAAATTCTCATCTATTTTCGGGAAATTAATTTTTTGTAGGAAATCATTATTATTTTCATTTGTAGGTGATTCACCTTGACCTCCATAAATTTGGGAGTATATCAATTCAAAATTGTTAATAATATCTTCAGATTTCTTATATATTTTGTTTTTATAGTATATTTCTGGAATTTGAGAGGGTGATTTAGATTGGTTAATAATTCTTGCTAAAGCCCTTGATGGAGTTTGAATATGGTTAGCATATCTTGCAAGTATTTTAGTTTCATGAAATGACAATCTATTATTTTGGACCAAAAAGAGGTCCTTCTGACATTTTAAAAGTTCTGTTTCTGTTTGTATGTTGTGATTTTTCATTAGTTCCTGATCTAGTGTTTTAATTTTAGCCTCTAAAATTTGTTCTTCTCTGAGTTTAATTTTTTTATAATAAGAGGCTTTTTGAAGGAAGATACCTCTTATCTGTGCTTTAGTTGTTGCCCATTCAATATCAGGTGGATGTTGCTATTTAACTATCTTGACTAATAAGGATTTGAGAATGTCCTGAATTTCCTGGATTATTTCTTTTTTATTTAACAAGTTTGGATTTAAGGACCAATTATAGCCCTTCTGTGATAGAATGTTTCTAAAGTCTTTGGCAAAACATAATGTAATTTTAGAATGATCTGATAGGTAGCGAGCTTGGATGGATACTGAGGGATCAAGATTGATCAGTGTTTCTGAAATTAGAAAAAAGTCTATTCTAGACCACATTTTATGACAGCTTGAATAAAATGTAAAACTATTTGAATTAAGAGAATTGTTACCATATTTAAAGGGATCATATAATTTGAAGTCATACTAAAGTTCACTTAATGTTAATACCGCTTGACTATTATATGATCTTTGTAGACTTGATTTATCTAATTTGGGATTCTGATATGCATTCCAGTTCCCTCCTATAATTATGTTGTGGTTGTTATATTGATTTAAAATAGGATAGAGTGAGGCAAAGAAAGAATGTTGATTATTACACAGTGCATATATGTTGAGAAGTATGATGGGTTTATCATAAAGAGTAGAAGAGAGAATCACATAGCACCATCTACCTTCTTTGTCCATTTTAGATTCTATAATTTTGTCTTGATATTGATTTTTAATAATTATTGCAACTCTCGCACTATTAGTTTTGCCTTCAGGGGCTATTATTTCTCTTATCCATTTTTTTCTTTTTAATTTCTGTCCATTGATCATTGGTCAAATGGGTTTCCTAAAGTAGTATAAAACATGCCTTAGCTTGCAGAAATAAATGAAGAAACAGTTTCCTCTTTTTCAAGTTCTGGAGCCCCTTAATATTCCATGAATCTATTTCCCACATTCCTAAAGCTTTATTTTGTGTAGGTATTCTAGAAATCTGAGAAAATATGATAGATTTGGTTGATTTTTTAGCAAATGTAAGTTATGAAAGCATTCTTGAATTCCCATCCCATTCCAGTGCCTATCCACTAAACCCCTGGACCGGGAAATATACAGGTCCTTAACGTAGTTAGGAATTATATTGATTAGTATCATTGGTAAGTATATGTCATCGAAGCTAATGTATAAAAGATAGGTAAAATAAAATGGACCTATATAATCTACAACTATATCTACAAAGCCTATTCTACTCATTCCCTATCAAACACTGCTTGTCATCTACACCTCTTCTTATTATTTTGAATTAAGTGAGTCAGACAAAAAGCAAAATAAAAAGATATATGGACATTGCCATTTGTCTCAATTATACCTCCACACCACTTATTAATAGTAGTATTTTAAGATATTACTAAGTATATATTCTCAAATTAATAAAACAGCTGTGTTCATAAAATATATATCAATTTAGTGTAGCTTTCGTTTGTGTGTGTACCTACCCTTTACTCTAGGATCAGATTTAAGACAATATGATCGGTTATAGATATGGTACCCATCATGTACTCACTCTAGTAATAGCTTACTAATACCTGGAGAAAAACAATGTAAATGTTTAAGCAAATCAGTCCTAGATAAGTATATAAACATACACACAGGTAATTAGGTAGTCTAATAACTAACAATCTAAGATGATTAAACATATATTCATTAGTCATGCATTTTACGGAAGGGCGATTATCAAGTTTAGCAAAATGCTTATTTAAAACTGATAAAACGTTAACCAAAAAGTGACAAAAGGGTTTTGGTTTAGACCTTTAGGTTCAAGAACTTCCATAATTATAAAGCTGTGTAATATATACTTGATGTCATATATATTCTCAAGTGCATGTTAACAATATTACTGAATGATCATGTCGGCTAAATAGGTAAGAAAAAGACCAGAAAACATAGTAACATTTATGTATTACCTTGATCTGTGATCTAAACACAAAGTATGCAAAAAATGCATCATCAGAAATTATTATGCATTTCAGTGTGTATCACCTAGTGACTATTTTGTTATTGTTGAATAGAGCTCATATTTATTAGTATATGTGAGCCTGTATTTAAATGAGGAGTTTGCTAAAATGAATTATATATAAACAAAATTAAATATATTTAGGTAAAATGGGAATGTAATCTGTTTTGAATATGTTATGTAGGTGCAGCTTGTTACATTAACATAAAATAGTTTCCTGTCAGATAGTGTAAAAAACTACTTCACTCTCATATATATGCTTAATACAAGCTAACTATGTCATAATAAAGTTAAATCAGATTAGGTACATTGCTTAGTGTTTAAGGGATAATGTTAGTGATTCTGGCATTACTGTAAGTGTATTTGGTGTATTTGTAACAGTATAAATACTTTTTTTTAACTTTATTTTGACCTAACAAATCCTAGAGACACTCCATCGGGTTTCCGATCAGCTAAGCTGACTGTTAGCTTCGCAATGGGGGACTCATAATCCAGACGAACTTCCGGATGAGTCACATCAAAATTAAATCCTCTGAGGCAGTAAAACCACTTTGGCTCCTCTCGTGGGAAACTTGGATGACGTGAAGATTGTAGACTTCCAGTAATGCTTCTCACAACTTGAGAAACCCAAAACAAAGGTCGTACCTGCCCTAAAAATGGCCTAAGTCAGAAAAGATACCAAACAAAGCAAAATTAAGTCTTCGACTGGTAGTAGAGGGTGCATCCAACCTCAGAGGTCACGCCGATCGCATCGGGAGTTGACACTAGCTCTCTGAAGCAGGTAAGCTTTTAAAAACCGTCATAAAAGTAGACTTAGCTTCTTTTTTGTTGTGACTGAATATTTACACCCATCAACCGAGAATATTAATATATTTGGGTACTTCATCTGAAATGTTAGTTGTTTTTCAATTAGAAACTTGCAATAAGGAGATAATAGTTGTCTGGCTTGCCTAATTTGCAGGGGCAAGTCTTGAGCCAGTGAAATTCTGTTATTATTCCACATAATAGAGCCTCCATTTTTCTTTACAGTTAATAATATTTTGCTAACATCTTGAAAGTTGAGAATTTTGGCATAAACAGGCCTTGGGATATTTGATGCTTGAGATTCTCTCAGGGCTCTGTGGGCTCTCTCTATTGTTATTTGTTGTGCAGCTTTCGAGTCACTGAATAGTGTTGTGAGTATTTGTATGATAGATGGGATTAGTTCATTGTATTGTATACTTTCCGGCATTCCTCTGATGATTATATTATTTTTTCTGGATCTTGCCTCCAGATCAATAATTTTAGCTTGCATAGATTGAATGTCTGCTTCATGTGAGTCAGCTTTTTTGGCAAGCAGGACTATTTTGTCTTCATTCTCTGTTATTTTACCTTCAGATTTATCCATTCTTTCCAAAATTTGACTGAAGGAAGTTCCAAAGGATTGGACTTGATTAGACAGTTCTTTTATAGCTTCTTGGATAGGAAGTAAAGCTGTTTTAATATCATCCATGTTTGCCAGTTGTTCTGGTTTATTTTTATTCCCTAGTTTTAAAGGCTGTTGTTGTTTTTTTCTAATTTTCTGTCTTTTCGAGATTAAATCTTTCTCAGGTGATAAAAGTTCTGAAAGTTTAGTTTTTGTAATTGTTGTGTCCATGTTTTTGTCTTCTTTCGACATTTTACAGCAGTACAGGATCTTGATATATTTTAAATGTAGATGAGCAGATTGTTCTGAGCACATCGTTTCTTTGTTTGAGACATTCTTCAGGTTCAAATGTTCTGTTGTAATCCTGATAGTTTTGTTAGTTTTTCAGGTTCATTCACCTCTTCTATGATTCTGAACTGAAGTTAGAGTTGTTATTTCAAAGAATTATTGTTAAATAAGTCATGATATAACCTCTGGGTTAAGTTTTCCTCTGAGTATTTGGAGAGCTGTAGATTAGCAGTGTTTACAGAACGGCAGCCATCTTTGAATCTGAGAGGTATGGCATTTTTACCTGTGTTCCATAAGAAAAATCATAACTTAAGAGGTATTAATTATATTGCATTAATGTCTGCTGTTTATAGTACATACAAATAATTGTTACAGCATTGTACTGCATTTTTAACCATTTCTTCCTGTTTATTTTGATACTTTGGGGCATGTTTTTTGAGATTAAAACACGAGTGATGTACAAATCCTATCATTTCTTATCAGCGGAAGACTGCTTTATAGACATTTTTCGAAAAGCAGAGGAAAACTGTATGCTTCCTTATTACTATTTTTTTAAGTGGAGGAAGAAGCAAGTAGCCATAGAAATTATGAAAAAGGAGCGATTGTTTCTGCCAAAGAGAAGCCAAACTGTATAGCATATTATAAACACTCTTTTTAAACCATTTCTATTGGTTTATTTTGATTTTCTTTGGAGGGAGGGGGTGTTATGTGACATTAAGGGGCAGGAGTGTTTTGCAAATCCTGTGTCAATTTGTTACTAGAAGTCTACTTTTTTTAGCTGTTCTTAAAACAGCAGATACAAACTTTATGTTCCTTTATATTTTTAAGGTGAGACAGAAGTAAGTGGCCATTAAAGAAGATGAAACAGGAGAGATAGCTTTTGCTGTGGAGAAGCCAACTTACATCTAATATTTTAAATATTGCATATTTTAACACATTTTGTATTTATTTTGATTCTTTGTGGGGGGTGTTGTGTGAGATTAAGAGACAGAACTGTTTACAAATCCCATCTCATCTTCTAACTAGAAGACTGTTTTTAGCCATTTTTAAAAAGACAGTGGAAAACAATACAGACCCTTGTTTATCTCTTAAGTGGAAGTAGGAGTGAGTAGCTGTGAGTTTGAGTCACTGCACATCTCTGCATTGATGCAAAGGTGCAACAATATGCTTTCTATGTCTTTGCATGATTAGAGGGACAAAAGAACTAACAGGTACTAAAGGTTAGTTTTCTTTGTAAGTAAATCCTGTTAAAATATTTAGTCATAGGTTCGTAGATTCATAGGTGTTTACTAGGCTAATTACCACAAGGGCCTTTTAATGCCTAGCCTTACATCCCAAATCTCTGACAAGTTCTGATGCCCTTGATAAGTCTAAACAGTGGTTTGGGAGATGAAACATTTGCAAGCAGAGGCCCTGGGACATGGACCATTTACAGGTTGCCAGTGTTCATTAGAGACATAGGTGCCAAACCAGGGATGAATTTCCTGTTGTCATGGTCCTAAAAAAATACACAAACACCCACAGATGTTTGATTACCTTTGTTGTGATAAAACTGCTTAATAACATAACTTTATTAAAACATAAAAGACATATGGGCAGCGTTCCTGCTCACCCCTTGAATACAATTAGCTAATGGAACAAAACAAACTGTATCAGACCTGACCCTCTTCTCCATCAAGCAGCCCTAAAGGGTTGTTCTCCCTCAAACAATACCTTTCTTCATAAGATCCTGCACCATCAAACCCAAATTAAGATTAAATAAATCCAGACCAAAATCGTCAAGGTGAACTCCATCCGGTCTATATCACACTGGATCCTTACTGTCAAACTCTACATGCCGAACCGTATGTACCCCATTTTCTCCCAAATATTTTGCCAACCTGAAATTTACATATCTGCAAGTCTTCTCCACATCAGTAAAATCTTGTATATATATATATATATATATATATATATATATATATATATATATTTTTTTTTTTTTTTAAAAGAAAGCCTCTACAAACTACTTACTATAATTCAAAAAGGCATTGGATGTCCACCGACCCACCTATTTGATTACTTCCTCTGACCTGCCTTCCTTAGCCAGATCAGATGCCCTACCCATCTGAAAGGAATATGAAGAAAACTTATGTCCTTGTAAACCCACACTCTAAAGCACCCTTCTCATAACCACATTCAATTGCTTGCCTGTCAATGCTTTACCACTTACTGCTGAAAAAAACAACCCTTAAATTCTACCCTTCCGAGCCCCACACAACTTTCTTCCCCAAACTACAGGACATCTCCAAGCTACCCAGTGCCCTACCATAGGTTCATCTCCTGGATGCTGCCCATGATTGTTGCACCAACCTGCCAATCACTACTGCCCAATCGGCCAAATGCTGGGTGGGAAAACTGACAGATGCAAAGTCGCTTCCGGAGCCACCTGACAGAACCTGCAGAACTGCAAACCAGACAAACTATCAGCTATCTCATTTGAAACCCCAGTACATGTAACCCTGTAAAGGAAAAGTTAATCAGCAAGCTATGCAACACCAATTTCTGAAGAATCAATAACAAGCAGGGTGCTTTAGCCATTTTTATCTATAGCACTCTCACCACCGCAGAATTCTCTGAATGAAATACCACACTCTTCCCCTTTAAACCATCCTGCCATATTACCAAAGCTGCCCAGATTGGCATCAACTCCAAAAAAGCAACATCCCATTTCCACTCCTCTGACCAATGCTCCGGCCATGGAACAGTGAACCATTGACCCGCAAAGTAAGCACCTATTCCCGACCCCCCCCAGCTGCGTCAGTAAATAGCTGCAGTTCTCCTTGTGTAACCCAATCCAACTGCCAAAATGAAATCCAATTAAACTGTTGTAAAAATTCCATCCACAAATATAAATCCTCTTGTGCCAACTTACTGACCTGTACTCTGTGGTGCTTACTCTTATGTCCTTTCAACAAAAATGCCACAAACCAGGAAAATGTCCGCCCAGGATGCACCACCCTGCATGCGAAGTTCAACAAACCCAACAATTCCATAACACCCTTCACCTGAACCTTAGGCATAGACATCACACAAATTATCTTGTCCCACAGCCTAACCATCTTACTTTGAGGCAAACAAAACAAACCCTGCTCTGCATCTGCTGTTAGCCCCAAAATTTCCAAGGCCCTCGCCGGACCCTCCAACATTTGCTTAGCCAAAGGTACCCCCAAGGCCTCACACATCCCCAGAAACTCTTGCATAGCTACCTATGTCCCCTGTCTACCTTCCCCAACCAATAAAAAATAATCTAAATAGTGTACAGCTTGCTGATCCTTCACCCTCTGTTGCCATAGCCAGTGCAATGCTGAGCTAAACTTTTGAAAAATAGTACATGCCACCGTACATTCCATAGGCATGGCAGTGTCAAAATAAAAGTTGTCCCCTACCACCATGCCTAATAATGGCTAATCCTCCTCCCTCACAGGTAGCAAATGAAAATCTGACTCAATATCTACTTTAACTAACCATGGTTCCTTGAAACTCCTAATAACCCAAACTGCATCATCCAGAGATGAATATGTTATTCTAGCCTATTCACTGGGAATTAAATCATTCACTGACTCAGCCACAGGGTACAATAAATGGTGAATTAAGGAAATTTCACCCTGCTTTTTCTTTGTAACCAAACCTAGCAGTGGCACCTTAAAGTTATGGAAAGGAGCATAACAAAAGGACCTAACACCCTCCCAGCCTGGCACGTTTTGTCAATCAACTCTTGCAAAATTACCTCTCTCCCCTTGACAGACCTCAAATTTCTCCCCACCCTCCCAACCCGCACCAATGCAGACTTAATTGAAAACCCTTTGGAAAAACCTTCTATTAACTCCCCCGCTATCATCAGCAGTGGATAATGCGTCAATAAGTCCTTCAATACATTCACCTTAATAGGTGAATGGTTCCCTAAAACTCCCTCTACCTCCCCGAAATGACCCCCCCCCCTTGGCCCTGAAAATTAGCCCGACCACATCCACCTAGCAACGCTGAATGGTAACTATTCCAACCTCTCATACCCCAAAGTGCGGTGCCTAACCCCCAACCTTACCCCCCCCACATTGTGTAAATGCATGCGTCCCCATACACTTTTAGCAAATATGAGCAAATCTACAACCCACCCAGGAATACCTACTGGCATTAAAAGCCCAACATATATTTGCACCTGCCTCAGATGGCTGAGATAATCTGCTACCCCCTCCACTGGTATCCATCATGACGGACAATCAAATGTCCAGATGTCTGACCTCCCAATGCATAGATTTATCTACTGCTTTGCACTTGCGAAATTTCTGGTCATACCATAACCATGCATAATTGGGGTTCAACCTCTGTGCTTCCCTAATAGTCAAAAAATAAGCCAAATGAGGAAGAGCCAGAGAAGTGCCCCTTTGCAAACACACCGCCATATAGTAAATTAAACCTAAGGCCCAATTATCCCATGTCTTAGCCTAAAACCTCCCTACCCTTTTACGACCTATCGCAGCCAATTCAGCCAAGAGGTCCTCCACTTCCATCAACCGCTGAACCCCGTCTGCATCAATCAATTCAAAAATGTCTATGAACTGCCCTTTCCAAATCTTCTCCTTCACTAACAGAGATATGTGTGGGGTTAATAAAATGGGAGCCCCTTCCTGTCATAGGGCCTGTGATGTCAACCAATCCCCTGGCCGTAATCCAAAATGAGACCCTACCTCATGGACATCCGGCCCTAACTCCTGATCTAACAATGACAGGGTATCCTCAAAAACCCCTCTAAACTCGGCTAAGGCCTCCAAACTACTACCCAGAGCCCCCCTTGGACACCCTCACTACCCCCTACCTCACCCCCCACACCTGCTCCAGCCTCCTTACCCCCCCATGCTTGATGAATTATTACCTGCAGCTGATACAAAGGGCATCATCACCTCCATAGCCTTCTCCACCAATGCTGTCTGCTTGGCTTTCTTCGCCCTGGATGCTCGGGTTTCAGGTCCTGCCACTTCTTCCGAGTGGTCACACCCTACATGCTAGTTGATGGTATCTCAGCAGGAATGTCATTGAACAAATATTCAGCCTGTGCTACAACACTGGTCCATCTCTGTTTCAAAGCCTCTTCCATGATCACCTAGAAAGAAACAAAAAAGTTAATGACAAATAATAAACTTGGCACAATAAATTTACTCTCAATAACTGGGCCTGGCAATGCAACAGTATCAACAATCCATCTATATGCTGTGTGAAAGAAACCACCACCTTATGCATCATAAAGCAAACATGCTACCTATTCTGCCACAGACCCATTCGAACTCCAGTCATACACACTGTAGTCAACCATGGCAATAGGTCTCTCTGTAATGCAAAAAAAATCTTTTAAATTAAATGCATCATGCCTTTGTCTGTATTCCTAATGTTAATCCTATCTGTGCTGTCTAACTTACCACACATACATACCCTGTCTAAGCATGCATCACCAGCAACTAGCTTTCCTCCGTACTCTCTCTCTATTTTTTTTTTTATTTTAACAGAAAATGGCAATCTTGGATTGCCCGTACTACCGCGCATGTGCAGCATCTTTGCTCTGGCCCCACAGCACTAGACCACCAGGAAACCAACAGGCAGCAAGGAAACTGCACTCCGCCCATACGCCAGCATTAGACCACCAGGAACCACCATACAACAACACCGCTAGATCACCAGGGAACAAACAAACTATACAGCCATCTCAAACAAGCACCACACACCAGCACTAGACCGCCAGGGAACAAACAAACTAAACAGCCATCCCACACAAGCACCATATGCCAGCACTAGACCACCAGGGAATGAACACACCAACACCCATCCGACCCTCCCTATTATGCTAAGCCCCACTCAAACACTGCACAAACACACTAGACCACTATGGAAGAACAAAGCCATCCTACTCACCACCGCACACCAACACTGGACCCCAGGAATGAAAGCTAGGGGGAATTAACTGCTCTCAGACACCATTATAGGCTGATGCAACATCATGACAACCACAAATCCACAAATAATGTGATAATTTAAAATTAAACTGTATAAAGTAATTTTATTTATTTATTTATTTATGTCTTGTTTTTTTTTTTTTTTTTTTTTTTTTTTTTATCATCCGTTTGGGCACCCCACTGGTGCCATTGCACATGCGCATCAGCTGCTAATGATCGGAAGCAAGCCCACAAATTACCACAAACCTCTTACTATGGGCAGTGCAGCACTAGACCACCAGGGAAAGCTAATCAGTACCCAAAACATCTTCCTATGAACGGCGCAGCACTAGACCACCAGGGAATGTTAATATTAAACAAACCTCATTACACAAACCTCTTCTTATAGAAGGCGCAGCACTAGACCACTGTAGAAAGTTAATAATTAAACAAAACCTCGCAAATTAAACAAAACCTCTTCCTATGGATGTCGCAGCACTAGCCCACCAGGGAAAGTTAATAATTAAAGAAAACCCTCATAATTAAACAAAACCTCCTCCTATGGACAGCGCAGCCCTAGCACACCAGGGAAAGCTAATAATTAACAAAACCTCTTCCTAAGATGATTACACAAAACCTTCCTAATAACCTGATAAGCAACTTAAAATACCTCTTTCGTGCAAAAGACAATGCCACCATGGCCTCAATTAACTAGAAAACAAGCCCCCACACCAGAAACCAACCTAACACTACATGTATCCTTGTTATTTATCCTTTATAAGGGAAAAAAAGAGGGAATCCTTAAAAACCCAACAAAGCTGTGCTCACCTTACTGCTTATAACTACCCAAGGCCTACCTTACTCACAACCTCAGGTCGTCTGGGATGTGATCCTGCCTCAACAAGACCACACCAAAATGTGCTTATTCACTCTGGATTTCCTTTCAAAAACACTACAAGCCACGCCCCTCACACTACCTCACTTCCCTTTAAATCCCAACCCACTTAACCCTTTCCTAACCCTTCTCAGCCACCCATATAACCTAGCACAGCTACCACCCAGCACCCCCCCATCCCACATTAAACAGTCCCATGACAAATTTGTCTGTGCCAAACTTCACTTCCCCATACAATTGTGTCCAAGTTGCACTTGAATTGGTTAGGGAGGAACTCTGCTTTACATTTAGATTAAAAATGGAGCAGTTTGACGTGCTTTGTAATGAGGATTTGATTGGAAGAGGTTTCTTAAGGAAAATTTGTAAAATATACATAGACAAGGAGGACAATAATGATAAGAGAAAGATGGTGAGTAATAATTGTAAATATTTACTAAAAGGGTCTATATCTATGTAGCTAGAATGTACTGAGAAAGTGACCCAGGCAGATGTATAAACCTGAATGATAAAGGGAATGAAATTGTATCATGTCCTGAAAGAGAAATCAGTCAGGTAGAGAAAAAAGCAAAAATAAAAGTAAAAGTAAGAGAAGGGAAAGTGATAAGGGAGGTGAAAAGATTGCTGATCGTAATGATTGGGATCAGTCTTTTTATGGGGAAACTAAAAAGACTGTATCAAAGCAAAAAGAAAGAAGGGTACTAGGAGAAAGTTTAAATGCACCTCAGCCTCTGATCAACTTAGAATTAGTTTCTCAGACTGAAGAAGAAATAGTTATCTACATAAGAGAACAAAATTACTTAATAATATGTGGGGGTAATGCATGGAATCAGAGAAAATAAATGTTGTATGCAGCTACAATGCTGATAATAAAAAGGGGCGGTTACAAAATAACCAAAAGTCATAAGAAGAATACATAATTACAAAGGTTACCTCATCAGAGCAAATAAAATAGACAAAGACTTATGGTCTCTGCACTTCATGTGGAAAAACTAAAAAGATATTAGAAAAGACTTCTTCAGACTGGTTAAATATTAATCATCCTTTTCAGGAATTATAATATGTGGTGAAAATAAAGATATGGGGAGAATGACTTTGGAAGAGTTAATGGAAGAAGTTAAAACAATTAGAACATTTTGTTCTTTTTATAGTTGTAAGTAATGTTTATGGATCTTTTTCCTGATTTTAAATATTGTGAAACATTAAAAGTTTGGGCCAGTAAAATAAACAGTATGATACTGAATAATGTTTGAGACCAAAAGTAGTCACATTTGTTTTTGGGAATATATGGCTGGGCAATGAAAATATTTTACCTCTGACGAATTTCAGTTAAGCAACTACATAAATAAGGTCTTGCAGTACAAACTAGGAAGGCTTATAAGAACTTCTTTATAACTAATGCTTCTTTGGGGAAGAAGAGTTGTGTTGATGTAAAAAGGCAGTTAATATTGGTAGTTTTCAATAAATAACAAAATAGAGAAACTATGTCTTTGTCTAGTAGAAGAAGCTATAGATACAGGTATTATTATAGAGACTTGGTATCATGAACTTTATAAATCTGTGGAAATCCAAGGATATCGGTCTTCTCACCCTTTTAGAAAAGAAAAGAGTGATCTATTTAAGAGATTATATCAATACCTAGTGTTTTATAACAGTCATTAACTAGAAATGTTGTCAGTCGTTGTGGGGAAATGGTTGTAAAATACAAGTGATAGGATTTTTTAGATCTCCAGAACTGAGAAATGAAGAAGTAAAGAAACAGACAGAAAAACTAGGAAAGATAGTAATTTGTAATGCTTTTATAATATGTGGAGATTGAAGCTTCCATCTTATAAACTGTGATAAAAATGACTGGTTAAAATTACCACAAAAATACTTTTTTGAAGTTTTGTCTCATCCATCACTAATTTCAGCATGTAACTGCTGCTACTAGAGATTAACACATTTTGGATGTTATTTTGTCTTCTCCCAAAATTATGGTTTTGGATAATCAGACAAAAGAACCATAATGAAATTTTATCATAAGCTTGTGAAGTACAAAGTTGCTTGTCCAGTACAGATAAATCTTATTAATTACTGTATAGAAAATTTTCATAAGGCAGATTAAAACTACATTAAAAATGAAATTAAAAATTGGCAATGGAGGGAATATTTTAAGAAGAAAATATTCCAGGAAAGGTATGTTTTGGATCATCATACCCTTTCTATTTATAAATGGCTTTCTGTCAGTTAAAAAGAAATACTTATGTCACAGAAAATCATGTTTCCACCCCCATTGGATGTCAAATCAAATTTAAAAGAAGATTAGGAAATGCAAAAACTGTTAGTATAAACTGAAGGACAATCCCACAATTAAAAATTTTGAAATATATAAAATGATTGCTAAAATGAGTTCCATTAGGAAAGTTAAAATAAACTGTGAAGTGGAAAATCCAAGGATAATATCAAGGATAATAAAAAATAAAAAAAGCATTTTATTTGTTTGCAAAACAATGTCAGAAAAGACAAAGTAACAGTACCAAGATAAGTGCAGAATGAAATCATTACTTCACTCAGAAAAATGGCAATTGCTTTGCAGATTTCTTAAAAATATTTATTATGACTCCAGTGGGAGAGTGGATAGCAGTGCTTATGTTTTTAATTATCCATCAACTCAGTATCCTAATATCCCTTAATTTTAGGAGATACAGTGAAGAAAACTTTGCAGTAAACAAAGATATATACTGTTGATGGCCCTGATAAGTTAAATGGAACTTCTGGGTAATATCAGAGGTTGCTTGTCTGAGTGTCTATAACTTATTTTATTTTCCAATCAGTGTTAAATGGAGTGTCCCCATTCAGTGGAAATGTTCTGTTATAATTTCTGTACATAAGGGGAGGATTTTGAGGTGGTCAGTTATAGACCAATTACCATCACTATTTTGACTGGGAAATGTTTTGAAAGATATTATTATAAATCATGCTTAATGATAAAAAAATATATAATGTGATATCCATCAGCATGGTTTTACAGAAGACAGCTACCTGACAACCAGTCTTATGTACTTCTATGGAGAGGTGGTTTGAGTCTTAGATAAAGATGCATAGGTTCATAGGTTCATAGGTTCATACTAGGCTATCTGCCCGAGGGCATTTATAAGCCTAGCCCATAGTTTTGTGGCTTACGCCACCCCTTTAGTTTGGAGAAACTATGCCCATTATTTTGCTGTGCCTCTGTCGAGCAGTGACACTGAGGTAACCCCTGGGGTGTATCTGCGATCTCCCATCCATTGGTCAAGATTCCTCTTGAACAAGGCCAGCGAGGTGCTCTGCCTCACATAAACCAGGATTTTGTTCCACAGCATAGGGAGTCTTTGGGTGATGAATCTATCCCTCCAGCACGTCCTATTAATAACCGTGTCGAGGTTTAAGTCTCCGCCCTTGTGGCTCTGAGGGATCTAGATTTTTGAGATGAAGCATGTTCATCAAATCTGGGTTTGACATGGCCTTGTATGTCAGGCATAGGTCACCTCTGAGCAAGCGGTAAGCAACTGAATATAACTGGAGTTCTTTCAGTCGGGCAGCATAAGACAGATTTTTGAGACCCTTTATCCTTTTGGTGAGGAACTTTGTGGCCTCTCCAGCTGCTGCAAGTGTCGGGTCAGATACATTCGAATGGGGCATTGTACTCGATCATTGGTCTGATGAGTGATGAGTATAGGAGACTATGACTTCCCTTGATCTAGATGTCAATCCCTTCATGATAAGGTGGGCAATGTAGAAGGTCTTCCTAACTACTTTGGCAATATGAGTGTCGAATGAAAGGCTACTGTCAACCTGGGTTCCCAGGTCCCTAATAACTTCTTCTGTGTTCAGGGGATTGCCACCTATATGGTAGCTAGGGTAACCTTATTTTTCCCGAAGGGTATGACTATGCATTTCTTGGCATTTAACTTTAGGCCATGGCTCTGGCACCAGTTATCCGTTTCTGTGAGACCCTTCTGAAGGATATCTGTGTTGGATGTGTTTTCAACTATGGCCCAGTTTGCAGTCATCTGCAAACTTTGTCAGCCATAACCCTCCTGTGTTTGCTTGTACTTCAGAAAAGTAGATGCCAAACAAGAGTGGGCCCAGGACTGAGCCCTGTGGGACACCACTTGTGACAGGCTTAGAGTCTGACATGGCGCCAGCAACTCTGACCCTGTGGGTTCTGTCACTCAGCCAGTTTGCAACCCATCTTGTAATGTATGGGTTTACATTTAAGTTGATGAGTTTTCAATGATACCCGAGTGAGGTATTGTATCAAAAGCCTTCGCCAGGTCTAGGTAGGCTGTATGGACTGCCTTTTCCTCGTCAATGGCCTTGGTGACTGTTTCGAAAAAGTCAACCAAGTTTAAAAGGCATGATCTGCCTTTGACAAAGCCAAACTGGGTTGGATCCAAAGTCTGCAAGTTCCCTATGTCTTTATTTATGAGATCCATTATGATCCTCTCCATGGCTTTGCAGATAAGGCTTGTCAAGCTAATGGGACGGTAATTTCCAGGGTCGGTGGAGGCACCGCCTTTGTGGAGTGGGACCACAGTCGCTGCGCCACTCCTGGGTGCGTATCCGGAGGTGAGACTAAGATTAAACAGCTGTCCTAACTGTGGGTTTAATTCCTTGTTGAGTTCATGGAGCACACAGCCGGGGACACCATCAGGTCCCATGGATGCTGTGTTCTTTGCCTTGGAGAGAGCAGTTCTCACCTGGGCGTTAGAGATGTTTGGGGGCTACAATCATTTGGTATAGATATCTCTCCTTTAGGGGAGGGGAGAAGTTTGCACTGAACCTGTCAGCCAGTATGTTGGCAATGTCTGTAGGATCAGTAATCTTCACATCATTTTGAACTAATTCTGAGCATATCTGGGAGTTTCCTCCTAGGTTTCTGACATAGCTAAAGAATGCCTTATGGTTGTCTTTAGAGTCCTTAGCTATTTTTTTCTCAAAATTAGCTTTGGATGATTTTTATGAGAGCTATTAGCTTTTTACTTATAGTGATCAGCGGTGTCTTACCTTTTAAGGATTTTGCTCTATCTTGTAGTAGCTTTCTCCTTTTGTTGTAGAGTTTGTTTATGGCTGGGGTCCACCAGACTGGACGCTTGCCTTTGGTACAAAGAGTCTTTGTTTTGCTTGGGATTGCCTGATCCAGGCAGCCCTGCAGGTGCTGGTAGAAGGCATTTGTAAGTGATTCAGCGGTTTGAGTAATGTTAACCGCTGGCTCAGGGGCCTTAAAGGAGACCACACTAGTCTTTAGAAGTGTGAAGTCGGCTTTCGAGAAGTTCTTTACTGTGGTCTTTTCATTTCGGGTGGGGTGGGATGAGGACCTCCAGCGAGATTAGTTTGTGATCAGATCTCACCAGTGAGGGGTATACTTCGGTTGAACATTGTGCTCCCATGTTCGTGATGATGAGATCAAGTATGTTTTCTCCTCTTGTGGGGATGGTGACTAGTTGTTCCATGGCATTTGAGTTTATGAATTCCAGGAACTTTTGGGCTAGAGTGTTTGGGCTTGAGTAGTGTTCCCAGTCTATATTAGGGTAGTTGAAGTCACCTAGTATGATGGTGTTCTGAGATACATTTATCCCCTCCAATGTTTTCAGGAAGGCCATATGAGGTTCCTGAGTTTGCGAGGGTGGCCTGTAACATGCTACAAATTGCAGAGCAATCTTGCCTATGGTTAATTGCACCTGGATGGTTTCCGATGCATCGTGCGATGCCACCAATCTTGAGGTGTGGGTGTCCTTGATGAATATGGATACCCCTCCTTTCTTGGTATTGTCCGGGTTTTGGGGCCGGAACGCATGATATGAGGTAAAACCTGATAGTGCTGGGGTGCTCTCAGGAGCCTTGAACCAGGTTTCTGTCACAGCACAGACATCAATGTTCTCCATACTGAGAAGGGCCTCGAGTGCATGCATCTTGAGATTGAGACTTCTGGCATTGAGCAGCATTACCCTTAGTTTTTTTTCTTTGTTTTGTTCTAGGGTGGTAGGTTTAGAATTTGAGCCTTGCCTAAAAAAGGCACTATGGGGGTGGCAAGAGCCTTTGCCAAAATCCCGAATCCCAGGGGTGACAAGTGCAAGCCGTCCCTTGCGAAGCAGCGTGGCTTGTCCAGCATGTCATCCTAGGCAGACAGACATTGGATCCCCTTTGAATGACACCAGAGTTTAAGCCAATTGTTAAAGCTGATCATCTTATCTCTGTATTGTGGCATCATTCTTGGTGAAGGTAGGATACTGCTCAAGGTCAGGGTCATACCTGCTTGGGCTACATAATCAGAGAGCTCCTCTATGTCTCTTTTCATGTAGTCCAAGGAGGTACGTCTCAGGTCGTTAACACCAGCATGGACAATGATTGAGTCGTACTTGTACCTGCTGTTGAGAGACCTGAGTGCATGCGTTATGTGGCGGATTCTAGCACCCAACAGGCAGCTTACTGTGACCTTCTCCTTACTCAGTCTGGTGAGCGGGACGTCAGTGTGTCTGACTATGGAGTCACCAATGACTAGTGTGTCTGGCATTGTGTTTGGCCTTAAGGGCTGTGACTGCTTGACACTCTGACTGTGTGGTCTATGTGTTGCAGGTGTTGTGTTCTGAGGTGGTAGTTGTTTGGGTGTCTGCTTTGGTGGCCTCTGCTGTTTTGGTAGATTTTTGATCAGAGCCTCCAAGTATGTCTTTGTGTGTTTATGTGTATGATTTGAGGTTGTGATGGTATTATGTGAGACTGGGTCTATAGTGTGTGTGGTTACCTTCTCCTCCTGTCTGGTCATGCCAGTCCTATGTTGAGAGAGCTCAGCCTCCAGTTTGGCCGTATAGTTGCATCTCTGCATGTATTTGTGTTTTGTGGGAGGAGGAGAGGGTTGTCTGTGTACATGAGGCAATTGTAACATTGCCTCAATATTCCCAGGTTCACCAGCTGAGCAGGAGAGGACATTAGCAACTGATCCCTCGACATGCTAGAAGGAATAGACAGAAAAACATAAGAAAAGGTTCTGGGGGATGTGGGTGACCGAGAAATGGGGTTTGCTTTTTTGGGGTACTTTCTATAACAAGAGTGCTGTATCGAGGTGATAAGTACTGTAGGAGCAAGTGCTTCGCTATACAGGTAGAGAATAGTCTACTTGGGAGTCAAGTAGAGATAATTTATAGTTGCAGGATACACTAAATAGAACAGTAGTATACTTTGAGGAAGGTAGTTTTAAGGGAAAATTTGAAGAGTGGACTTTAGGTAGCCCTAATAGTTTAAATCTGATTAACCGGCGCTGCCCTAGTGTGCAACGGTAGCAGCTCCGCGCTAAATCGCGTGCTTTATAGCAGGGGGCTGGAAAAAACAGGAAATGACCCAAAATGGCCGACGAATTACTAGTTGCTGCTTCTAACCACTCCTCTGAGGACAAACAAGCAGCTCAGTACTCCCCACTCCCACTGGTGAGTAAAGAAACTACCTCTGGCCACACAAGACACAGTATATATTATTACTATTATTATTATTATTATTATTATTATTATTATTATTATTATTATTATTATTATTATTATTATTATTATTACTATTATTGTTGTTGCCATCATCATTGTAGTTATTATTTTTTGGATTTAGCAAAAGCTTTTGATTTAGTACCTCATATGTCAGTTATAGAGGCAGTTACTAAATTGAGATTTGAAAAGCATGTTATTAGATGGATAACAAACTGGTTAGAAGGGAGATAAGGTTTATATATAGGGTTGTAAATATTAAGAATATACCATCATTAGGGGAGTTCCACATGGCTCAATATAGGATACTTTTTTTATTCATGTTTTATGCCTTCTTTTCCAGAGGTTATAAACTGCTGGGTTGGAAAATTTGTGTATGAAGTGCAAATAGCAGGATTCACATTTTCTTTATCTAATCAATGGATGTCACAAAGCTAGTGGGACAGATTAGTCCATTGTGCAAAACTAAATAGGATAATCAAAAACAGAAAGTTCACCACCAGCCAACCAAGTAAATGCTCCGTAGCTACGCTTTCTATAAACAAGTATCCACACTAGTAAAAACGGAGCAAAAGCAGGAAAATCTTATAAAAAGTTCTATTATAAATAAAAATAAAATAAAATAAAAATGATAAAAAGTAATAAAAAATATATATATATAAACTAAAACTATAAATAGCTATATGTTAAAGATAGTATAAACACATATCTACGTCTATAATTTTTGTAAGGTGATTTATATAATAAAGTTATCTATAGTATATAAATGTCTTTAAAAGATGTCACTAAATATATGTTGTTTTAAAGTAGCAATTGATATGGAAGCCTGATTGGTTATAAGCTTTTTTGAATTTAGGTATAAATGCCTTGTGGGAAGGTTATTTAACATGGATCTGATGAAGCTTTGTAAGCGAAAGCGCGCTCATCCATTTTATTTGTTGGAGAATAAAATAGAACTTTTTATAAGATTTTCCTGCTTTTGCTCCATTTTTACTAGTGTGGATACAAAACTAAATAGGGTTGAATTTAGTATCAATAACTGTAAAATCCTTCACCCACTTAAAGGTAATCCAGTATATCCATATTCCGTAGAGTCTGTATGAATTAAGGAATGTGTAATTTGAGATTTAGGAGGGAATTCATAAAGGTTACAGTAATGTGTACATCTTTTGTACACACCAAATTTTGAATTCAGAAACTACCCTAACACAGTGAGACACAGTGCTGTAGCATGATGTGTGACATCATTTAGGGTTGGCTCCATAGCTATGTTGAATGCTAATGAGGATATCTGGGTAAAAGGCATATGGCAATTAGCCATGTGCTCTTTGTTACTCTCTCCCCCTCTCTCTATCCCCTGGAACCACTTTCAAGAAGTTATTTACATTTCATGCAATTCATGAAATCACTTGGATATGTACAACAGCACAGCACATTGTGGTAATAAACATGGCCAAAAGGCCATGCTTATCTACATATAGTAGTAGAGGGATCAAGGTATGGGGATCGGTGGGTCGGGAGAAGCACTAGATGCCAAGGTGTACACTAAACTGTGTTTTTGTGTGTGTGTGTGTGTGTGTGTGTGTGTGTGTGTGTGTGTGTGTGTGTGTCTGTGTGTTGTTTGCGTGCATATGTGTGTTGTTTGGTACTTGTATGTGTGTTGTTTGTGTGCATATATGTGTTGTTTGTGTGTGTGTGTGTGTGTGTGTGTGTGTGTGTGTGTGTGTGTGTGTGTGTGTGTGTGTGTGTGTATGTGTGCATGCATCTGTATGTGTATATATGAGAGTGACTGGGGAGATGCCTATATTTACAAATATGGCAGCAGCAGTTAACTACGCTGATGTGTAGACCAGCAATGATCTATATTTAACTGTGATTCAGAGACATGCAAATTAGCCTACATAGATTCTTTCCTCATTGCAACTAACTTGTGTCTGAACTGCAAAATATCATATCATGAGAGCAGGTACTGCTCATGCTAGGCTTTTTCATGAATCCCCGGGTTAGATATAGTAGTATCTGAAAAAGTGGAATTTAGTGGCCATATAAACAATGTAATTTTAATATCTTATATTTCTTTAAAAGTTTCATTAAGAACTATTTTATCAGGTCTTCAAAAGATTTATAAATGTATAACTAGATTAATTTTTGGAGAATGGCACTGTTTTGTGTCTACTCTAGAAATTATATTGCAAAACTAGAAAGTGTCCCAAAACTTTTTATCGGGAGAGCTGGGTTTAGTTAGTTATCTTATGAAGAAGGACTGAAGAAACTGAAGCTGTTTTCAGTCTATTACAGAATCTTAAAAGGAGTTGTAGTTTGGATATACAAACATAAAAAAAAATCTATATAAATTTCATTTGACATCTCATTTCTGACACATGACCAAATAGCTATTAATAAAAATGTATTAGTAAAGATGCATAAAATTAACACTAAATTGGGAGGAATGTTATTCTGCCGGATTCACGATGGCTTGCACGGAGTGTACGAGTAGAATAAGACTCCATGCAGCCATCATGTCCGATGAGCCATCCAGGAACAGCTTGTAGGGGCATGTAAGAGAGCTCCTAAAACGTCTCCTACATGGACAGGGCTGGGATATGCAAATTACCTCACTTGCAGACGAAAGGCATGCAAATGAGGTAAATTTGCGGTCCAGGAAGCACAAACCTGTCCGTGTAGGAGCCGTGTTAGCTGCAGAAATGTACTCAGTTGACAACTGAGTACCGTTCTGCAAACAGCACAATGGAGCCTTGTCAGCTCCAAATAAAGGTTGCATATGGTTGAGGAAGCATGCCAATGGCCAAATATACGGCCAATGGAAATGTTCCCAGATGCAAAATTTAAATAAAAATACTTTTTTTTTCGGCGATGTTTAAGCATAGCGCAGCGCTGCGCAAATGGGGTGCACTAAAAAAATCATAAAATTAGAAAATAAAAGCCTCAAACGTGGAATCTATGAAAACTGTTAAATTACAATGTAAGGGGATAGCAGGCTGAAGACAACATGGCCACCGAGTAGGGGTTGCTAAGGGGAGAAGCCCAGTCTAAGACATGTAATCAAGCATTAGTAGGCAATCCTATGTAAATGAGTGTTAGGATAGTGAATCGCACTTTTACATAGCAAATGAGCACAGTCAGTGGTGTGTAGGAGTAGGATATGGGGAGTAACAGAGTAGGAGATAGGTGACATCACAAGGGGGGTATTATGAAAGTAGTGAAGCTCATAGGAGCAGAGAAGCATGTGTCAGCTGTCAGTTAGACATCATGGAAAGAGGTGTGTCAACAGGTAGGCTAGGGAAAGCCAAGAAATGGAAGGTGTATACTGTGGATAACACCAAAGTTTCTTGCTGAGCAGGTATGCATGCATGTGCATGCCTGTAAACCCAAGTAAGACAGAGTGCGTACGTGAAAGCATGAGTGCGCACGTGTAAGCCAGAGTAAGCATGTATAAGGCTGTTTAAAGACCTGTAAACGCGTTTGTGCTGGCATGTGCGTGTTTTAACCCGAATAAGCAAAGTATAGTCCATCTAAGCATGTGTTCATGCGTGTGAGCTGCTGTGAGCGTGTTTGCACTTGTATGCGCATTGCTCCCCCCTGAGGAAACAGAAAGAAAAAAGGAAGCACAACAAATAGTAGGAAGCTACCAGGGAATACTAGTAGAGCTAACAGGTGAAAACAATCAGAATCAGGCAATTACACAGGCAGAACACTAGCCCAGCCCATCACTTAAAAATTCTGCAAACAACAGTGCAGTTTGTTTCTTTCAAGAGACACTGCAACACTGGAGTAAGCTACTAGAAGTGAAAACTGAAAAAGCTTCACTCAGACAGAAAATGCTAGGGGCTGCCATTGCTGTTACAAGGAGACATATGCAACATGCTGAGGGTGGTGACAATGCAAATGCTGACGGACAACCCACAGTGAGGAAACGGAGAAGAGTGTACAGGCCCAGGGTCACCTACCAGGGGTTACATAAGCTGGAGATAGTGGAGCGCTATAGAGTGGACAGAGACCTCCTGCAGCAAATTGTTGAGCTGTGCAGGCCACGCCTCACACACAGAACCAACAGAGGGGAACCCATCCCAGTGGAAACCAAGGTATATGTTGGCCTAAGAATACTAGCAACAGGTACCTTCCAGAGACCAACTGGTGATATGATGGGGATATCACAGGCATCAGCATCCAGGGTACTGCACCAGTTCCTGGATGCCATGTCAGCACATATCGGTGATCATGTATATTTCCCCAATTCCCATGAGGTATTGGCCAGCAATATGTGTCTCTTCCAGCAAATAGCAGAATATCCTGAGGTAGTGGGTGCAATAGACTGCACGCATATATGCATCAAAGCACCAGCCGGTGAGCGAGGTAGGGCCTACATTAACCGCAAGGGCTTCCCCTCCATCAACTGCCAGGCCATGTGTGATGCCCAGGGCATAATAATGAATGTGTGTGTGCTGGCTGCCCTGGAAGCTACCATAATTCCCATATCTGGCATCTGACACAGCTGTACCAGACATTTGCCAATGGGGACATCCCACATGGTCACTTTGTGGGGGATGTTGGCTATGCACTGGAGCTGTGGCTGTTGACACCCATCAGAAACGCACACACACCTGAACAGAAATGCCATAATGAGGCACATGCACAAACACGAAATGTAATTGAGCGTGTGTTTGGGTTGGTCAAGTCACAGTTCCGGTGCCTGGACACATCTGGTGGAGCCTTGCAATACTCACCAACTACATGTACCCAAATTGTCATGGTATGTGCTATGCTACATAATATGATTCTGCGAGAATAGCTGCAGCAGGACCAGCATAGGCCTGGGCCAAACAGCCCCCCACCATTGCCAAGGCCATCACAGGCAGAGCGTGACTCAGAGTAGGAACAACCTGAGCCTGCCCCAGTAGGCAGACGGAGGCGTGACCAGTATGCCTTGGCCTTGGCAAGGAGGCAATGCATAGCACATACACTGGCTCAGTAGGAACCCTGAAAATGATACCTCTCTCTCTGACTCCCACATATAGTGAAAGGGATGCCTAAGTTGACACAACCTGCTTTCAAACATGTGCAGGGAGTGTAGTATGTGCAACTGACATAGGCCGGCCTGCAGCACCACCTGAGGCATGATGGCCATGTGTTAAGCAATGTAAGGTAGTGCTAAACAGCATTTACCACCATGTAGTATATGCAAACTTGATGACCTTGAGTATCATCCTACCCTCACCAAACATGATGCCACAATATGAATACAAGATGATCAATTACAACAATTGTCTTAAGTATTGGTGTTAGTGAAAGGGGAACCAATGCCTGTCAGCCTGGGATGACATGCTCGACAAGACATGATGCTTCACTAGGGATGGTTTTCACCTGTCACCTGTGGCCTTTTGGATATTGCCAAAGGCTTTTGTCATCTCCATAGTGCCTTTTTAGGTAAGGCTCAAAAGACAAACTCACCTCCATAGGTATCACAAGGGATAAGAAACTAGAAGTAATGCTACTCAATGCCAGAAGTCTAAACAGCAAGATGCACCCACTCCAAACTCTCCGCAGCATGGAGAATGTTGATATCTGTGCAGTAACAGAAACCTGGTTCAAGGCTCCCAAGAGCACCCTAGCACTAACAGGTTACACCTCATACCATGCTTTACAGCCGCAAAACATGGAACAAACTACAAAAGGAGGGTGAGTATCAATATTTGTCAAAGATACCCACACCCCCAGGTTGGTGGCACAGCATGAAGCATCAGAGACTATCCATGTGCAACTAACAGTGGGTAAAACCACCTTCCAGTTCATAGCCACACTTGGAACCACACTTGGCTGACTGGAGAACACATGAAAATATGAAGGTCTCCCCAAACACCATTATATTGGGTGACTTTAACTACCCAAACATAGACTGGGAGCATTAAGCTAGCTGCAACATGCTAGCCCAAAGGTTCCTAGAATTTATAAACTCAAATGCTATGGAACAACTTGCTACCACTCCCACAAGAGGGGAAAACATACTGGACCTGACCATCACAGACATGGGGTCTCTATGCCCAAGACCAGAAGTGTATCTCTCACTGGTAAGATCAGACCATAGAGTAATCTCACTGGATATTCACATCCCGACCCCAGCCCATGGCCAGAAAACCACAGTGAAAAATTTCACTAAAGCAAATGTCACACTCCTCAAAACCGAGGTGGAATCCTTCACAGCCCCTTGCCTGTGGAAAATACGGCCCAGACTTCAGAACCCATTATAAATGCATTCTATGAACACCTTCAGGAATGCATGGATCATGCAATCCCAAATAAAACCAAGATCCAATCCTCCAAAGGCAGGCATCCTGTCTGGTGGACCCCAGCCATACAAAAGCATACAATACAAGGAGGAAACTACTACATGATAGAGCAAAATCCCAAAAATGGAAGGCATCTCTGATCAGTATTATTGAAAAACTACGGCCACACATAAAATCGTCTAAGGCTATCATTGAGATAAAAATTGTACAGGACACTAAGGATAATCACAAGGCTTTCTTTAGTTATGGTAGGAACCTGGGTGGAAATTCCCAGATATGCTCAGAATTAGTCCAAAATGACAAACAATACACCAAACCCACAGACATTGCCAACATCTGAGCTGACAGGTTCAGTGCAAACTTCTCCCCCCCTTCCCCACCAAAAGGGCAAATATCTATTCCAGCAGAGTGCTGGCTCCCTGACATCACAGATGCCCAGGTAACAGCCAGCCTCTCCAAAGCAAATCACACAGCATCAATGGGACCAGACAGTGTCCTGGGCTGTGTCCAACATGAACCCCAAGAAGAATTGAACACAAACATAAAACCACTGTTCAATCTCAGCCTTACCACAGGATATGTATCCAAAGAGCAGTGTACAGCAACAGTGGTCCCTCTCCACAAAGGTGGTGCCTCAATGGATACTGCAGACTATTGGCCCAGAAGCCTGTCTAGCTTGGTCTGCAAAGCTATGGAAAGGATCATCATGGACCTCAGAAATAAAGATATTGGGGACCTACAGACACTAGATCCTACCCAGTTTGGCTTTGCTAAGGGCAGATCCTGCCTCTTAAACCTGGTTGAGTCATGTGAAACAAGGGGAAGGTGGTCCACACAGCCTACCTGGACCTCGCAAAAGCCTTCCCTACAATACCCCACTTGGTCATTATAGATAAGCGCACCAGATTCAATATAAACCCCTATGTCACTAGATGGGTTGCAAACTGGCTCAAGGACAGAACCCACATGGTCAGAAATGCTGGAGCCATGTCAGACCCC
This sequence comes from Protopterus annectens, assembly GCF_019279795.1. Taxonomy (NCBI): domain Eukaryota; kingdom Metazoa; phylum Chordata; order Ceratodontiformes; family Protopteridae; genus Protopterus; species Protopterus annectens. The sequence goes on along the minus strand of NC_056725.1, from coordinate 129,784,970 downwards.
AAACCAGCTACAAGTGGCATCCCACAAGGCTCAGTCCTGGGACCTCCCTTGTTTGGTATATATTTCTCGGAGGTACAAGCCAACACAGAAGGACTGGCTGAACAAGTTTGCAGATGACTGTAAACTGGGCATCATAATCAACCCTCCAGCTGACACAAGCATCCTACAAAAGGGCCTCATAGAAACAGACAACTGGTGCCAGAGCTATGTCCTCAAGCTAAATGCTAAAAAGTGTATAGTCATCCCCTTTGGCAAAAACTAAGTGCCCACAAATTAACACATACGTGGTAACTCATTAAGTATGGGAGAAGTGATAAGGGACCTGGGGACCCAAGTTGATAGCAATCTCTCATTTGACAACCACGTGGCCAAAGTGTTTAGAAAAACATTTTATATAGCCCACCTAATCATGAAGGTATTCAGATCTAGATCAGGGGAGGTCATTGTGCCTCTTTACTCATCCCTCATCAGGCCTATAATTGAGTACAATACCCATTGTGGGATGTACCTTATCAGACACCTGCAGCAGCTGGAAAGACCGCAAAAGTACCTCACCAGGAGGATCAAAGGGCTCAAACACATGCCATTTGCTGCCCGGTTAAAGAAACTGCAGCTCCACTCAGTGGCATACCGCCTGCCCAGAGGTGATCTGTGCCTAATGTATAAAGCCATGCCCAACCTGTAATCAATAGACATGCTGCACCTTGGAAAATCAGAATCCCATCAAGCTACGTGCTCAAGAGACCTGAACCTCAGGAATGAAATAAATAGGACATGCTGGAGTGACAGATTCATAACCCAGAGGGTCCCTCCACTCTTGAGTAAACTCCCACTCCAGGTTAGCCAGAGTCTCTCATTGACTCTCTTCAAATGGAATCTGGATGAGTGGATGGGAGATTGTAGGTTTACTCTGAGTATTGCTTCTATGTCACTGTTAGACAGAGGCACAGTATACTAACCTTGAAAAATGTCCTGGCAAACTCCACTTAAAATGTGTGTTGAAAGCCAAACACACTCTGGCTAGGATTATAAATGCCCTAGGGCAGATAGCCTAGTATGAACCTATGAACAGAACCACACACACCAACTAGTACAACCGTGGTCAATGTGGAGTACTGTTTGGCAATGTCCACCCAAGCTGGTGAATACACAGCCTGGTTTAAGTAGGCCATAGCTGAACAAAATGCAACATGCACATAGTTGCCCAACTGGCCCTTAACCAGTCTGGTCTCTTCAGTATGAACATTTAAAGCAGTGATGGGACTCAAACCCATGATACTGTGCAACATAGTGAAAGTACTGAACCAGTACACCATGACAGTATTGCAGTGTTCAGCCAGTATGAAAGAATGTTGACAAGTCTTTGCAAACTATCCCATGGAAACCCTGCAGGCACAGCGCAATCCCTGTTGAGTTATGACACAAAGGAGTCTGGCAGTAAGAACACAACATGACTTCCAACACACACAGTATAAATGTCAATTTTGGTCATGTTCACACACATCCACAAATGTAGTGGACTTCAGATCACAACATATGGAAAGGTCACACTGGGCATGCTCACACACTTGGATAAATGAGACATATGTCAGGCAACAAACCATGGAAAGGCTGAACTGGGCATGCTCACACACTTGGGCCATGTCTGAGTATAGCAGTCAGCCACACATATCTGGCAGTTGTATGTGTTAAGCCAGGAACCTCCCACGATCCAGCAATCTGCCCTGTGCACACAGTTAAATGACAACAGACACATATATTAATATACTGGAACCTTGTCATGATCAAACATGTTACGCATATACACAAGTTGTTCATAGAAACTGGGAAAGCTAAAGCAATAAAGACCTGCAAACAGTATCAGCAACAAATATTGTGCATCCCCAACAAAAACATAGGTGCAGAGGTCAATGCTAGGCTGTCTGCCCTAGGGAATTCATAAGACTAGGCAGAGTGTATTTGGCATCTGCCTCCCCAGTAGAGTAGCCTACTGTGCCTCTGTAAAGTAGGTCACAGAAGGCACCCTTTAAGGCTAGTTTGCTGTGCCTCTGTCAAGCAGGGACACAGTGGAGATCCCAGGGGTGAATATGCAATTTCCCATCCATGCGGCTGGATTTTGCTGGAGGAGGGTTGGCGAGGGACTATGTCTAACTTTAATTGGGATTCAATTCCAGAGTGAGGGGAGCCTCTGGGTAATGAATCTGTCCCTGCAGCATGTCCTATTTAGTTTTGTGCTGAGGTTTAAGTCCCTGGAGTGTGTAGCTCTAAGGGTCTTGGATGTTATGAGATGGAGCATGTCCATTACTTCTGGGTTTGACATGGCTGTGTACGTCAGGCATAGATTACCTATGAGTAGGCGTTAAACAACTGAGTAGAGCTGGAGATCCATTATTTGAGCTGCGTAGGACATCTGTGTGTAGCCCATGATCCTCTTGGGGAGGTACTGTTGTGGACACTGTAGTTGCTGCAGGTGTTGGGTAAGGTACACCTCAAAAGGGCCATTGTAGTCAAACATGGGCTTGATGAGTGACTAGTAGAGGGCCACAATGACCTCCCATGATCTACATGCAAACCCCCATGTGATAAGGAGGGCTATATATAGGTCTTTGCAATGACTCTGTCAATGTGATTAGCAAAGGAGAGGTTACAATCTATGTTGGTCCCCAAATCTGCAAATACATCTTCTGTACTTAATAGATTACCACTTATGTGGTGATTTGTGTGCACCTTGTTTTCCCCAAAGGGGATGACTATGCATGTCTTAGCATTTAGCATGAGGCCATGGCTCTGGCAACAAGCATCCATCTCTGTGAGACCCTTATAGAGGAAGCATGTGTCAGCTGCCCGGTTAGCAGTCATCTGTGACGTTTGTTAGCTATAATCCCCCCGTGTTAGTCTGAACCTTAGAGAAGTACATACCAAACAGGACAGGTCCCACAACTGAGCCCAGTGAGACACCAGTTGTACCTGGTCTAGAATTGGACATGGCACCTGCAATTCTGACCATGTGGGTTCCATCCCTGAGGCAGATAGCAACACATCTAGTGATATAGGGGTTGATATTTAAGCTGGTAAGCATATGTATGATGCCTGAGTGGGGTATTGTGTTGCAGGCTTCTGCAAGGTACAGGTAGACTGTGTAAACTACCTTGCCCTCATCCATGGCTTCAGTAATCATTTCAAAGATATGAACTATGTGTAAGAGGCAAGATCTGCCCTTAACAAAGCCAAATTGTGTACGATCCACTGTCTGGAGGCTCACAATGTTTTTGATTATGACTTCCATGATAATACGCTCCATAGTTTTTTCTACCACACTAGTCAGGCTTATGGAGTGATAGTTCTTGTGGTCCGTTGTGGCACCACCTTTGTGGAGTGGGAGCACTGTATCTGTATGCCATTCTCAGGGTACATATCCTGTAGTAAGGCTAAGTTGGAACAGTGACTTTATGCGAGTGTTCAGTTCTACTCAGAGCTCGTGTAGGACACAGCCTGGGACACCGTCTGGTCCCATACATATGCTGTGTTATTTGCTGTGGAGAGGGCACCTTTCACCTGTGCATCTGAGATGTCAGGGAGGTTACATTCATTTGGGATGGGCATCTGTACCCTTGGGGAGTAAGGGGGGGTGTTTGTGCAGACTCTGTCTGCCAGGGTGTAGGCTATGTCTGTAGATTTGGCATATTTTGTGCTGTTATGCAACAATTCAGAACATATCTGTGTTGTTTCCACACATATTCCTGACATAACTAAAGAAGGCCTTGTGATTATCTGTAGTGTCTGGTCAATTTCACTGTCAAAACGTGCAAGTGATGATTATATGAGAAATTGAAGTGTCTTGCCAATACTGTTCAGAGATGTCCTCCCTCTGTGGGATATTGCTCTGTTATGTAGTAGCTTCCTCCTTCTGTTGTACAGCTTATATATGGCTGGGGTCAACCAGACAGGTCCCCTGTTTTGGAGGAGTCATGGTTTTATTTGGGATAGCATGATCAATGCATACCTGCAGGTGCTCATACAATGTGTTTGTAAAGGATTCTGCAGATTGGGCTGTATTATCCTCCAGCACAGGGCCTTAGAAGTATTCCACCCCAGTCTTCACAAGTGCAAAGTCTGCTTTTGAGAAATTCTATACAGTGATTTCCTTGGCTGGGGGTAGGGACAGGATATGGATGTCCAGGGAAAGTTGTTTATGGTCTGATCTTAACAATGAGGGTTCTACCTCTGGTGTGGAACATAGAGTCCCCATGTTGGTGATGATCAGGTCAAATTTGTATTCCCCCTTGTGGGTGTGGTGACTGGTTGTGCCATAGCACATGGATCCACAAATTGTAGTGGCTGTAGGGTGATGTTGTTGAGGGCTTGAGTAGTATCCCCAGTCAATATTTGTGTACCTGAAGTCAACCACTATAATGGTGTGCGTGAAGACCTTCATATCCTACACTGTTCCCAGGAAAGCCGGGTGCGGTTCCTGGGTATGAGGGGGTGGTCTGAACTACACACCAAACCAAAAGGCGGTTTTGCACAATAGTAGTTGTATATGTATGGCCTGTCATGCTTAGTGCAGTGGTACCAACCCAGAGGTGTGTGTATCTGTGATGTATATGGATACACCCCCTAGTTGTGTTGTGTGTTCCAAGTACTGTGGTCACAAAGCATGGTATAGAACATAACCTGGCAGTGCCAGTGTGCATATGTGACCCTGAACTAGGCGTCTGTTAATGCACAGATATTGTTATCCCCCATACTGAGGGATAGTAAAAGATGTATATTCCTCTTTGGAAAGACTGATGATGTCAGCAACCTATAAATACAGCAGGAGAATGGAAATCGTCCAGTAATGCAAATAGCAGGCTGTGCTAATGCGTCTCTCTCAAGTATCATAACATAGTTAGGTAGGGGTTTGAATCCTGCAAACGCTGTGTTTGTGTGTGTGGGGTGGCAGGGGGGTGTGTATGTATGCAATTCTCTGTGAAAGGAATGGCCTTTTTGAAGACTGGGATAACACACTAAAAGATGTACATTCCTCTTTGGAAAGACTGATGATGTCAGCACCCTATAAATACAGCAGGAGAAGGGAAATCATCCAGTAATGTGAATAGCGGGCTGTGCTATTGCATCTCTCTCAAGTATCATAACATAGTTAGGTAGGGGTTTTAATCCTGCAAACGCTGTGTGTGTGGGGGGTGGTAGGGGGTGTGTATGTATGCAAGTCTCTGTGAAAGGAATGGCCTTTTTGAAGACTGGGACGACACACTAAAAGATGTACATTCCTCTTTGGAAAGACTGATGATGTCAGCACCCTATAAATACAGCAGGAGAAGGGAACTCATCCAGTAATGCGAATAGCGCACTGTGCTAATGCGTCTCTCTAAAGTATCATAACATAGTTAGGAAGGGGTTTGAATCCTACAAATGACATGTGTGTGTTTGTCACACAGTTTGTCAGTGTGTTGTGTATTTTGCTTTTATTATTGTATGACATATTATTATAACAGTAATTTCAATGCACACATCAGGTATGCATGTGCCACATACAGATATGTACCTGTGACCTTTAATAGTTCCTATGTGTGAAGCCTGCCTTATATGATTACAGTTGTTACCTTTGCCAGCATGTGCCACAGCTTACCAGACCTTAGGCCATACATGTCTGTTGGTGACAATGCAGGCTACTGCAGTGATCTGTGTCCTAGGCCAACTATGTGACAAACACCCATGAAAGCTTTGATAGATTAATGTGGGTGAGGGTTCATGTCTGGAGTATATGTCAGACATGTTAAAACACAGAAAAGTCTGTGAGTGATGGACATCCAGTGTAGGTGATACACCGAGGGACTGCAGAATACCTTTGAAAATGTGAATATCACAGGATAGACAAGATAACACTTGTCCACATGTACACACGCATTACCCGTTCTACATGATGGGTGCTACCACCTACATGGTACTGTTGGAATACAATGTTAACTACATGCCGATGACAATGCTACAGTTGCATTACAGCAATACAGCATGGCTTGGACAACAGGTATCTGTCTGTATGATACCCTTGTGGTGGTTAGGTGTGTCATGTGTAGAATGCATTGTAGGCCACTGTATGCATTTGCAGTCATGGATGAACATATCCGTAGTGTGTTGACATGTACATGAGACTGCTATATGCCAAAGAGTATTGTTCCCAGGGATGTGTGGGGCTCAGTAAGAGTGGCTACTGGTATAGTGTAGTACTGTAGGGATATCACTGACACCAGGTTCTTACATCTGTGTATCAGTTGAGGAGACACCATGTAATGACCATGGAATGTCAGGCTATATAGGCTGTGTATAGTACCAGAATGCAGACCATTGACATATGGAAACCGTATCACCCACAGCATACTGTCAAACCATGTCATGTTCCATGCTAACCATGTTCACAAATGTACACCTGCAATTCTGTGCTGCAGACATCACACATGTACTGTCCAGACCCCAACACATGCAGGCACAGGTACACACAACAGCCATGTGGCACATGTGCAGACAGTATACTTTGGGAATTAACACTGGTGTATACAAAACTACAATGACAATCATAGTTAATGTATCATGCATGCTCGAATATACCCACAATGATATCATTACACTGTACTGTTAACAACATGATATTATTACTACAGTGCTATGTAGTCACCCTGTGCATCAGCATTATGCTATCCTGTTCCTGCATCAATGTTACAGATGGCAGGAGGTGGCACAGTTTCATCATATGCACAGGGTATGGACTTGGTTTGCCAGAGTCTGCCATTGACACATCCAATCAACATGTATGTGTGTGTGTGTGTGTGTTAGTGAGGGACAACAGTACAACATGGGGCAATGTTGATGTGATGTGTGTGTATGTGTTAGCCCTAGGTGTTAGCATTATGTGTGTGTGTATGCTTGCACACAGTTCCACCATGTGGCTGCCATATACAGGTGTTTGTGGACAGCCACAGTCTGTACCTGCCAGGTCATACATATCACTGTCTCTGGCCACGGACACTGTAGCTGTGCCTGGCAGGAGTACTACGGACAGTATCAGGTACTAAGCCAGACTGGATACTGTCATCAGAAGCAGTGAGTTGTTGACTGGACAAATGTCCCTGCTGGGAATGTCCAGAGCCACGTGCACGTGGTCTTCTAGGATGGTGTAATGACAGCACAGACCAAGCATTGCTGGGGCTGGTAGTGGCACTATGGGAGCGGCTGCGGGTTTGTTGTCGTCCGCGATGACTGCCAACTGCTGATGTTGCTGGCATACGTCCACGTCGGCGCCTCAGCTGTCCTGCATTGTCCTGGCTCCTGGACATGTAGTTGTGGAAGAGATCTAATGTGTCTCCCCAATGTCTATCAATGACCTCGCTGATATTATGGATGGCAGCCGCAACGTCCCACATAGTGTCATTCATAGTGGTGCAATGTGATCTAAGCTCCCTCAGACCCTGTCTGGTGTACCGTTCCATATGTGCCTGTGACTGCATTACAGCCCGGAACATAGCTGAGGTTGAAAGACCTCTGTGGGCACGTCTGACAGGGGCAGTACGACCACAGATGCTCCCACGAGAACCCCTGGACATCTACCTGTGTGGTACCATGTCAGGAATCTGGCCATGGCTGTTGTGAGGGGATGCATGTTGCAATGATACCACACTACCCTGGTCAATGCCCACTGTATGCTGTCCCTCAGCTAAGGACATTGGTGACAATGGATATATCGGCAGAATGACTGTGCACATTGATGGGGTTGACTGCTGTGTAGTGTCGATTGGCTGACCAATGACAGACCCTATCACACATCCCCGTGCCATTACACATGTATCATCATTATCACTATCCCCAGCAGTGGCTTCAAGTTCCCTGCTGCACTCCACCAGAGCAACATCAGAACCTGTGAGAGGAAGATAGGAAACACAGTTTACAAATGTGTACACGATGTTAGCACACATGCACACATGCGCACATGTACACAGGTGCACATGCACACATGCACACAGGCGCACATGCACACATGCACTCAAATACACAGGCGCACAAGCACACAGGCACACAGGCACACTCCTCAGTACAGCAGATACAAACACAGACACACCTGCAATCCAACATATACACAATACTGTTTGAGGGTGGGTGACAGTATCACAAGGAAATACATCACTGCACACGTGTCAGCATGCAGATTATGTGTTGCACAGGAACATGCAGTGCAAGTGTAGACAGCCCTTGTTAATAACAGTATACGTGTACTTGATGGTTGTGTGTAGTTGTTCACTGATTGTCTCCACCCTGGGACACAATGTGTACAAGGACATAGCAATGTTGTGCAAGTGTTACAAGCTATGGGTGCATATATTTGCATACACACACACAACACATGACGGTGCTACGCAATAACTGCTATGTGTACTTGTGTTGTCAGTGGAACTGGATGTGGTGTAGTAACGTGAGCCATGATCAACATGCTTCTTGTGGTCAGTCAACAATAATAATGTGTGCCAGACAGGCAGCTAGCATGCTGTACCTGAAATGCAGTAACATGACTACATCCACAATTACACAGCCACTTGTTACATGGGTGTGTAAGGTGGCCAATAGTGAGCATTGCCTAACATGAATGTATTATTTGTTCAAGACTGTTGCACAAAGACATGGTAGGCCTCTACCCCTCAGGTATATTATGTGTGCTGCGTAGAGGATAAGTGGGATACTGAAGGGTGGCCATACAGCAGGTGTCATAATTGGATGTGTAGCAGGCTAAGGTGTAGTGTCTATGCCAAA
>NC_056725.1:129663671-129771171 GCF_019279795.1 Protopterus annectens | reverse complement strand
GGAAAGGTACATATCAGTGGGATACACCCGTGATATATTTCAGATATTCTGCAGTTGTGACTGTGGGGTATTCTGAGCATATGTATTACTACACCATTTCTGACATGCAAGTAGTGTCTACTGTAACTTATTGACAGTTACCATTACGTGGGATTCCCCACCTTTCTGCCTACTGTGAGTACATTTCACAGGGAGTCAGTGGGGCACAGGTAACATTTGTTTGCAAATCAGGGGCATCTCTGTCAATCAGTCACAGTTGGGAGGTCTGGCCTCTTACCTATTCAAATATGGCAGTGTTTATCCTGCTCTGATACTGTGTGGGGTTTGTAAGGTGCTACTGTAACATTATTACCTACTAGCATGGCTGTTTCTCTTACCACACTAATGTAATGCAATTCCACAAGAATTGCCAGTAAAGATACACAGAAAAAGCTTTGTGTAATGGCCTTCCTATTTTCCCTTTACATTCACTCCTTGTATTTCATGATATATTTCTTTCAGCACCATGTTCTTGTCTATCTGCTGTGGCTGAGTGGTAATTCATGCAGTCTAGTGTTTCCAAGGTCCTGAGTTCGAGACTGACAGGGGAATTTTATTTTGCTGATGAGCAGACTACAGGCCTTGTCATACAGAGTGACTAAGGCACTTTTAAGCAGTTGTAAGCGGGTTTGTGCGAGTTTGCGCGATGCTTAGCTATGCTTATCTACGTTTAGCTAAGTGCACACCCACTGACTACTGCTTAAAAGTGCTTACTCCCACTAACACCCGAGCATTAGAAAATGGGGAAATAGGAAAGTGGTGAAAAAGGGGGCACAAAGAGGGTAGGACAGTAGGAAAATAAGCTCAGGATGTGCAGGAAGAATGTAGGGAAGGCCCATAGCTGCCCAATTCTTTACCAGCAACAGCTGTGCATATGTTAGAAATTTAGAGTGAGATTTGACAACTTCCACCCCTGAGAGAGGGGTGAGGACAACAAAATATGTTGTACAGCCAATTGTAATTATCAGTTTACATGTCCAGCAGACATGTATGCGAAATGTGCAGCTATGTATGGGGCGTAATTTTTTTGTGGGAACAGAGTGCCCTTTTTTTTTTTTTTTTCAGGTGAGAGTGGAATGTGAGGTACAGGAAGTAGGTATATTTGGGGAGGTAGGTTGGGGAGGTTAACAGACAAGACAAACAAGACACATACAGGGGTAGAGTATGACACATGTGGGGGTAAACACAATTGACAGGGATGGATGTTTGGATATTGCAAGCACATGAGCCCACAGATGGCAACAGTGGAACTGAGATCCTCACCCATGGGCAGTTACCATTGTGCCTTTACAGCCCAGGCTGAGGCTGTGCTGGGGACTGGATAGGATGGGCAGGCACACCCGTGAGTTGTGCCACTCTTGCCTCAAGTTGGCATAGTGGATCAGTCACAGAACGCCTGATCTCACTACGCACCACAGACCGGACCCTATGGAGGGTGAGTGGAGGCTCTCCTCCGGCCATGCTTGCTGAGGGGGGACGAGCCCCATCCCCTGCAGTGCTTCCACTCAAAGGTAGCACAGGGCCACCGGAGGAGGAGGTCCTGGCCTGGGCACTGGTGCCAGGTGCACTCGCCAGCTGAAGTGGGAGAGGTGGGTCCTCTGGAACCAGCCTTCCCTGTTGTCCTATGTTTAGCAGTGTTTTATGGTATTTTGGGTTAGTAACAAACAACACCATTCAAAATTAGTTGTAACAGCATGCATCAGTATTCCCATTAACCAAACACACATGAATTCCGAACATTGAGCAGCAAGCATAACACATGCATATTTAGAACAGTGGACATTCCAACAGCATGCAGGGTTGATTGGTGGCAACAGGCCATCAGGTTTGGATATGTGAACAGGGCACATGTATCAACGTACATGCAGATATGTATAAACCAACAGGACAAATGCCCATGGGAATTAATTGTGAATACACATACCCAGTTTGGTGTGGAATGGCATAATTTGTGAAAATAGGGTAGGGTGGAGAAATATTACATTAACAATGTGAACTACCTTTACATATACTGTACATTCCTAGTAGATGCAGATATATATCCCCTACATGTATTCGTACAGTTTCCTGAATGTAACCTTAGGAATGTTGGTGATGGGGATGTTACTGCTACATTAATAGACATTCCATTTTTATTCATATATGTTCATACCTGTCTGTGTTCAGGTAAAGCATCCTGCTATATTTTATTTATATGGGTCTAGACAACTGTGGATATTCAGCATTTCATACAACCATACTATCTCCATAATGCAAGGGTACAGCAACATATCCAAATTGTGGGATGGACACAGTCCAGGTTCTGTACTTTATTAAAGACATTTCACTCTTTAGTTGTGGCTGTCTCATTCATTTCATTATGTAGTGAATGCAGTATACCTTTATTCCAGACCTATTGCAGATGTCTTGGTAGCTTCAAACTCTCTTTCTCACACTCTCTCACTTATTTTATATTTACATTTCAGGATAGTACTTAATTCTAGGCTTTATTAACATTTATTACTGGGTTACAACAATCCTTTCCAGTTGACTCACTTATTTCATATGGCAGAATTTACAAGGATGTATTTGACAGTTGTCTATCCTTTGTTGATTGATTACAACACTCATTTGCAGGCTGAAGCAGTTATCTGATATTACAATACAGGTGGAAACTCTATTTGAGACTTGTTTAATCTTCATTACTGGATTGCAATACTCTTTTCCAGTCTGCATCACTTATCTAATCTTACAATACTAGCAGAATCTTTCTTCTAGGCTTATTTGACTTTTATTACTGGGTTACAACACTGAACTCTTTTACAAGCTGTCCCACTTATATTCTATAACAATACTGGCAGAATAATTACTAACCTGCCAGGTGGCGCAACCTCGACAGCCTATCAGCATAGGCTTGCTGATTCGTAGAATGAACACCTGCAGCTGTAATATAAATGAAGGAATATTGTAACATACCTATCCATACTATAGGCTAGGATAGCATTTCTTACATACTTAATTACATGGATACTTACTCAGTAGTGGGGCATTGGGCATTTGGCAGGCCTCCTGGATCCATCGGTTCAGTTGGTCCTCCTTTCGTTGCTTCAGGTCCGCATGGTGGTGACGGACATGTTCACCAGTCCTCAGAATGCCTGTGGCACTGGTGAGATCATGTGCTAACCGGTTCCATGCCTCTGCCTTATACGCTTCCCATTGAACCTGGCCCTGCATGAGTTGCGCTTCATGATCATGGACTAGGAGCCAAACCATATATTTTGACTCCTCAACTTCCCACCTTTGTGCTCTAAAGTGATTTCCCTCTCCTGCACCTGCCATCCTGACTGCAAATGGGTACCACAATCAGTTATGGTGTGTATTCCCGCCTATGGGGCTTATATATGCCGGTTTTTCCTCACTTATCTGTGATTGACCATTTTGGATATTTCTCTGCTTACAGCAAACCTGCTTTGTCATGGTTATATTTTCATTCATTCCTATATGTATGGTAATACTGTATTTCTCAGTACAACTGTCATGGCTTAATGATTCAGTACTTTGACTATGGTGCACAGTATCCTGGGTTCGATCCTTGCCATTGCTTTTTTATTTTACTACTGTCTAGACAGGCTAGTAGGTGTGTCTGTGTAAAGGCAACTTTGCTACAGCTTGCCCAACGTTGCCTGACGGTAAGCTGGTTGGCACGCTGCGCAGCTCTGCGCAAACAGCTTATGCAGGGTAAAGCATTATTTAGCCATAAGCACTCATATTAAGCTTGTTAAAGTGTCGCTCAGCTACGGGCACTCATATTAAGCTTGTTAAAGCACCGCTCAGCTACGGGCACTCATATTAAGCTTGTTAAAACGCTGCTGAGCTACGGGCAATTATGATCCTTTTTATATATACATAATATAGGTTTTGTTCAGAAATACATGGGCCATTTCATTACATTTTACTTAAATTAAATTTATATATATCGGAGAATTGTTTCATACTTATTTAAAGAAAAATGGAGGGGGATGTTGTGGGGCTCAAACCGTGACTACCTATTCTTTGGGCGACGTCTGTACCGCTACGCTATTGCTACTTTGCTTAATTTGCATATGTAGTTCTTATATGCTTTTCAATGTCATATCTGCTAACTGTGGTTGAGCGAAGGGCATACCCACGCAAACGAGCGCAAATGTGGGCAAACATTTTGGAAGTTATTAAAAAAAAAAGGAAACTGCTATTTTTACATTTTACATATTTTCAGTAGGGTTTAGTCTGTGGGGATGTGTGGTGTTGTGTTCCCTGACATTTCAGCGGACTCGCTCGTGGGTGTTTACTTTCAGGACTCTGACTTTTCTGGGGGCGTGTCCATTTGCTGTACTCAGCAATCGGACACGCCCCCTACTTTCCTACACGGACTGTGTTAGACTTGGGTATGATTCAGCATTCCCTCATGAATATGCATGGCATGCTGACGTCATACTGTTCAACTGCAGCCTCCAAGTAAGACATATTAAGTCTTACACGGAGGTTTCGTGAATCCGGCCCATTCAGTTTTAGGGCAGGAAAGAGATGGAAGATATTGGCTACAGGGATTAGACAAGCAAAATTATGGACTCTTTAAAGAGAGTGGTTGATCTGTGGTGTGGGGACAAGGTAATTTAGACTTTAACATTTCCGGAGTTTGGCTGGTAGTGACCTTGTATGAGGTTTCATAACTGTTTAAGACATTGTAGCATTGTAACAATTTCATTATTTCTCTGACTATTTCCATTATGGTGCCCTGAAATTATTTACTAAAAGTTGTGGACATCTGCAACTTTTTTGCAAATGTACAGTGCCATCCTGTGAAATTATATATGCATTTGCAGCATATGCAGTTAGTGTCTTGGGTCTCTTACTTTCATATGCTAACATTTTGGCTATCATCTGTATAATTCTTTGCATTGTGTTTACTTATCATGTCATTCATTCAGTATTGATAAACTTGCATTTCTGATTCATTCGATTACACCTCTTAAGATATGCTGACACGAACTGGCATAACAATGCATATCTTGCTCATGCATACTTAGGTTTAGCCTGCAGATATGGACTGAGTAGGTGAAGCACAGATTGTATTCACAATCATGGCATGTGCAGCTTTGTTTTTTTTTTTCAGATGAGTGCATCTCATTACAGAAAAGAAAACATCTTTGACAATGAAAATAAAATCACACTGGATGCCTTATGACAGCATAGGAGGATGGGGATACAGTGTAGAGGACCTGAGTCTGGGATGATATTATCACCAGGGTCAGTGCCATTGGAGGGCATAACCGGACATGCAGGAAATTGCATCATCAATACAGCAACACAATTCTTCACATATCCTCATGGGTCAGCCACTACAGATGCTAGTCTGATGCTACAGGTGAACTACAGTTCTGACACCAACAGAGACACACTTGTTTCTGGCATCACGTCATCACCTCTGCAAGAGTTATCATACATTGAGGTTGACCTCCCCAGACATAGACATATGATATTTATTAATGGACCTCTCATTTAACATATTAGTACAGATGGTAGAGCAGATGAACATAACTTGCACTTTATGTTTTCCACAGTGACGCACCCCCTGTAAACCACATGATGCATTTCAAATGACATGTCAAGTAAGTGTTCCTCTCTATCCTATCATATCATATCATATCAGTCTACATATATTACCAGTGCTTGCAAGACACTCACATATCCTGCATCACAAGGCCTTCTTATGCTGTCATGTCACAGAGTGGAAGGCCAGGTACAGATGGCATTACATAGAGGTAAAGTATGCTATTGTTTCTGTCTCAGTCACTGCAGCTTGTTTACTTCCTGCTTCCTCCCAGGCTCTTCCAGTGATCCTGACACAGGACAGGATATGGTACCACAGAAACAGCACAGCTAGTGATACATTTTACACAGTCCTTGTGGTTAGTTTGCCCATGCCTAATGGTTACAGTCCTCCTTTCATCGAAAACAGTTCCTCATACAGATAGGACAATAAACCCAGACAGCCTGCTGGAAGTGGAACATCAGCTACTAGTCAAGAAGTCCTTGGGCAAATGTCTCCATGAGTCTGAAAGTGGTAGTGAGACAGCTCCACAATAGACAGCAGATGCCCAAGTTTTAGCAATGTTTTATATGTTTCAGAAGGTGTATGCATTATTTTATAAGCACATGATTGGTCACATCACTATCAAAGTACAGTGGTGTGTGCTCTTCCTTGTGCAACTAACTGTCTAGCACACCATATCTGGAAATTGCATGAGATCCAGTATTGTAGACATGGTGAGGTCATGGCAACGCTAACTGAACATCAAGGCAGTGTGGCATCAATCACATGCTCTATAAAGCAATTTGTCTCAGCTGTGTTTGAACAGTGCCACAGTACTTCATGTGCCATACATGCCCTAACATGTGCAATCAATATGCCACCATATGGTAGACTGAGACAACATCTTACATGCTCTACTCATGGCACTCATTCATCCATAGTACTTATATTGTAACATGCATATGCAATTGTTATACGTCACCATGCTCATGTCCAAACTGACATGTTATGAAACATGCCCCTGCACAGGCCCCTACCATATCAAACCCTCATTAGAGCACCATCATCATATCTGCTCTACAACACCATGGGGCTAGGGCTACTTCATAAGGTAGGGGCAGCCAAGACCAAGTCATGAGTCATTAGTGTAGGCAACCTTGTGTATATTAGTGTTACCATGGCAAGTATCCTAGTGTACATATCTTGTTATGTCACCTGCACCTATGGCAATGATGACCACTGTGCTGACCATGGCACATCATGCAAGTTAGTGGTGTTTGACAAGTCTGATGTTGCAGGAATACTAGTTTTCTAGTATTTTTTCAAATCATTTTACTGTATTTTAAATGCCACACACATTGTTGACAGGTTTGACATCTAATGATAACCTGTCAAGGCAATGTAAGGCACAAAACATTGTGTGGTATAAATGATTTGATGGCATCATGAGTTAATGCTCCAGTGGATAGTTGTAGCCAGCTGTTGGTAGGTATGGGCAGACCATTGGTATAGCATCAGCATACCTAGTACTGGAAGACAGAATACATTTTTCATGTACAGGTATACTTATTAAGTAGTAGTCCTGCGGGAATTACATATTCTTGAAATACTACCATTAGGGTACTCTCCCTCCAAATAGCAGTGTGGTATATACTACAGAGGTGTGTTGTTACCAGGTTAGTAATGAAGCAATCTGTCAAGCACACTACATGACTGTTGAGGACTCTTCTGCACCCACTCCACAATGGTTTTGATTGGCATGTTGGTACAATTACACTGAGGGAATGAGGAAAAGTATCTTTGGCACAGAACAATTCCATGACAGCCCTGCACTCCTGTGGTGTACTTGGAAAGTGGATGAAGTCATCAGGCTTGGTGTACCTGACTGCCAGGAAGTGTCTTATTATGTGATTAGTAGATCACTGGAAGAATCCAGTGGTATCAGCCCTATACTGCTGTAATGTCTCAGATGATTGTATAGCAATGTTCAGACACACCTTTGTTTCTGCTGTTGCAGGGTTACCCCAGAAGCTACATGAAGACATGTGGAGTGCATGCACTCTACACACGCACACACACATACATGCGTGGGTGCACACACACACACACACACACACACACACACACACACACACACACACACACACACACACATGCACGTGCGAACATGCACACGCACATACATCATGTACACACGCACACACACGTGCACGCGTGCGAACATGCACATGCACATACATGTACACACACACACATACAGCCTTTACCAGTTCTCTGTCTAGTCTATATGTATTATTTTGATTTGAGAGCTGGCTTAACTACAACACAGCTCTCCGCCTTCCTGGATGTTTGTGAATGTTAGGATGCATTTGCAGATCATCCTAAAGCATCATGTGTAGATCCCAGGCCTGCTCCACTGCATTAACTGCAGTATTCATAATTTCAGTTATTCTTCATATTCTGCAGAGATCTAGTGCAAAATCACACTGAAATATGGACTTTCTGACAATATTGTGTAGTTTCCACTGAGTGCTTGTGGTAATCTAGTGGCAGTACTACCATGTCACTTTTCACTGTCATTGGGTACAGACATTGTGAGTCCGCAGATCCCTTATGCCATATTGATTGTCATATACACCTGACTATGGGTTGTATTTGTAATCGCTATCACCCTTACTTTGCTGAAGGCCTACTTTAGCATGTTGTACCAGGCAAAACTTTTTTTGCAGTTTAGCTCAAAAAGGTTCGACACTGGAACAAATTACATGGCTTTCTTTGAGATCATTAAAAGTTTTAAAAGATACCTAAATGGATTTTATTGAGATATATAGCTATAGTCTTTTGCCATTATAGACTTTGTCCTTGCCTATAAAATGATGTTACTCTTTATCTTGATATGTGTGGGTATGTGTATAGCCAGTTACATACACACACACACACACACACACACACACACACACACACACACACACACACACACACACATACACATATATCAAGATTTTCTTATTAACTAAAACAGTGTATACTGCACAATAAAATGCTAAAGTTTTATATTAGAATTGAATAGGTATCACTGAGCATTTACTACTGCTTTGAATTTGGAATAAAGTGTTTTCTTCATCCTGACACAGCTTTATAATTTTTGGGTTTGTTCTACGAGTTATTAGCTTGCTGCTATTTTGAGGTATCACTGAAATATGCTAAACTTTGATAAATTCAAGTGGCTGATAAATCTAAATGCTGTTGTACAGAATATTTGATTGATACAAATTATTTTGTGCTGCAGAACGTATCTGATTAGACTAGAAGAATTACAGTGTTCATAGATGCAGAATGATGAATAAGAGTTATGGGATGCTGAGGTCACTCTGAGAAATTAACTAAACTATTTAAGACAGTTTTATAGAATGCAGACCAATACATTTGCCATTATTTTACTCCATTATCTTAATGGCTTACTTCTGAGACAAGATACACTGTGGGATAAGCTGTCAGCACTTGTGTGGAAGATTGAAATGGATGCAGATAACAGCATCTTGGTGTGGCACACAAGAAACTGTCCAGAGGAGGACTTGAAATATAATGAATACAGTTGTCATTAAGGGCTGTGGCATAATGAATGCATTTAAAAATACATTAGAATGTGGAACACCACCAGCATTATAATCTGTTTATAAATGGCAGAAAAACATTGTATTATTATTATTATTATTATTATTATTATTACTATTATTTTTATATATTTTATAAGATATATTTTCATTGTATAAAGCAAGACTTTTTAAATTTTCCTTTACTCATAACAAATGAAAACCTTTCACTAAGACAATGGCAACCTGTAGAGGTTCTACTCCATTGACAGTACATTTACATTATGAATCCCTACTTCTGCTACCCAGCATTACTCTGACTTTTCCTCCAGAAGCTAAATATCAGGCCAGCTGATCCTACTATAACTTGTAACAAAATAGATCTGTAGCAATTCTGTCTGTTGAAATCAAATGATAAGCTATGTCATCAAGCAGAACATAACTATCGGGTGCATTTTCAATGCATGATGCAACCTTTTCCTATTGAGACAGCAAACTGAAATATTAAAAATGTCACATTGTGAACTCTGTTGTACTCTAGGATGTATTTCCTTCTGCCACAATCATCTAGTATAGACTTATTACTGCATTTTATCTTGAGAATATACTTTCATAAACGTTATTGTAGTGTACTGCGCTATTAACCAAAAGCTTTTGGTCCATTTTGATATCTGACATGTAATGCACTGCATTGTGGTGTAATACATTGAAAGTAATTAAATCCACAGTTCTTTGTGGCCTGACTTTGCCAAAAGTTATCTTGTGGATATAAATTATTTTCAAACTATTGAATTTGTTACACAGCAAAGATCTTTCCAAAACACATAGGTTTCAGACATGAAAACACAGAGTACATCATTTTAATCAACTGTATATTATTTCAAGTCTGAAGGGTCTATATAATTATCTTTCACAAAGCAGACATATGTCAGAACAGACTGTGTCTGTGATGGGAGTCTTTGAGTCATGCTAGACACAAAACCATAGTATTCTTAGTCTGGTTTTATTTAGACAAAGCAAGGAGATGTTCCTTAGATTTTTACTGTCTGCCCATAAAGAACAGCTTGTTAATGTTGCAAGACACCTACTTTAAAGTATATTCAATTATATGTTTTACATCACTATTTTGTGTTTTCTATTGCTTGCTTTTTTGTTGACACTTTTTAGATTTCTTTTACAGTTTTATCTATTTAAGTACTAGCTAAGTTTTCTACATGTGTAATACTCTTTTTAATACTATCAGGAAGGGCTGTTTACAAATGTAGTGTACAGTTGCATAAATGTATTCAGTGCACTATATTAGTAGAGCAACATTTGTCCTGATCCCCTTCAGTAACTCACAACACACCAAAATGGCATTTGATGACCTTTATTAAAACTTTCTTAATCAAAATATTATTAAACAACATTCTTACATTCATTAATAACAGCATGAACATCATTGTGTATCCCGCTCAACCTGCCCCAAAATAAGCAGAGTTGCCAAAGCCACTCACTTACTCTCACTTATTAAAGCAGCACACCACCACTCACTTTCATTCCCAACCACCCTTCTTGAATCCAATACCCACACCAGATGGGGAACACAAGAACGACAAGCCTGCCCCACTTGTCTGCTTAACCAACATATCAACATAAATAATAGCCAAATCCTCGATGCCATAAAAAGAGGGACGGGTGGCTGCAAGTTCATGCCTAAATTGACCCTGCACTTAGCTACTCTCACATAAACCCCCCCTTAGCCCCTCCTTACACTTATTTCACTTCCTCCACAGCCCTCATCCATCCAAACTTAACTCTTCCTTACTCACTACTCTACCTAAACAATTACACTTTCCACCCTGCCCTAACATCCCCCTCCCCTTCCCAAGGCTCTACCCCCCCTTTTTCCCACCATTCCTCTAAAGAACTAACCACTAAAATTGTTTCTGGACAAATTGGTTTGTTCCCAAACCTCATCTATTGGTGTGATTCTCTGACATGGACAATGGCGGCATGAGTCATTAGTGGAGAGAAGACTATCACACTCTTTGAGCTGCTCACATGCACCCTGGATTACACAGTGCTATACTATGCACTAGTGCTACAGACAGAAATTGCAGTATAGCACATTAGTGCAACACAGTGAGACAGAGAACAGCTACTTAGACATATTACACATTATGACATAGCTGCACCCTACTGTTTGTGCTCCTTAAAATCATACCATACATAATAATCATAATCATTCTTGTTTTTGAAATTACATTACACCTAGAGTCATTAGCATATATTGGTAACGAGGGCCTCTGGTACTCTGATAGAACTCATTGGCTGAATCTTCAAGGCATCACTGCATGTAGCAGGGGTCAAGTATGGTAGCAGCTGGTTTGTCTGCACCATGGGAGACTCTATGATTTTTCTACAAAGAAAACATTTTATACTTTAAGTGGTGTTTTTGTTTTACTTTTTTTGTTTTGTTTTTTGTACTAATGTTGCAGCTTATCTCTGTTAGCTGAGCAACACATCAACAGAGAAGGGGATTAATATTGTCAAAAGCACTTGTTGTAGTTTTTGTGAACTGGGTGCTATCATGGCAGGGAGGACATTTGAATGTGTACTCTGAGTATGGACTACTGTAGCTGCACAGTTAGGTATGACTGTGTACAACATCTTACCCCATTCTATATCTATCTTTACGGATCACCCAGGGCGTTTGTATGTTCTAGTTTGCATACGTCCTACTCCAGTTTATAGGTATAGTGCTCATGAATCCTGCCTCATGAAATGTTTCATTTTTAATGGGTTGCATGTTTTGTAAATTAATTCATGCCACACTACAGGCAAACATGGTTATTACACAGCATGCCATAAATATGTCAAAACAGCACTGTCTGGCTCCATCACATATACTTTTCGTAACAAACAATAAAATCAGACTCCCAGTCAGAGGTATTAGTATGAGACTGATGTAACTTAAATTATAAAAGAAAGCAATAACTTTTACCTCTTAAAAAAGCTTGTGGCAAAAATGGGCAGGGCTTCTGCTTTAGTTCTTCTTCATATAAATGTGTATGTGTGTGTGTGTGTGTGTGTGTGTGTGTGTGTGTGTGTGTGTGTGCGTGTGTGTATATATATGCATTTTAAATATATATATATATATATATATATATATATATATATATATATATATATATATATATATATATACATATATATATATGTGGATCTGCTTCTAAACATCAATCCTCATATAACCGAACTTCATTTCCGCAAGACAAACAGAGAAAGCTGAAATACCTGAATAGCAAATTCTTCCCAGGGTAAGTAAACACTTGCCAAATATGCCCTTTTCTTCACTGTAGTGTGATGCCGCAGCTGAAATATATAGTTGGGGGTGGGGGTTGAGGGTGCACCCCCCACATTGGGGAGGTATGGTGGGTTTTAATTACTTTGGTGTGTTTTTCATGCAAGTTTGGGCAAGTGGCTACTTACCATGGAACAAATTCTCTGTTCAGGTGTTTCACCTTTCACTATTTTTATCTCATGGAAATGAACTTTGGTTATATGAGGTTCCATGATTAGAAGTAGATCCATGAGGTCACAAAATTCTTAAGGTTGAGGAATATGCCTTTTCCCCAATATAATGTGCTCCTGGAGGTAGTATATATAATTTGCAGGGGGTATGAGAATACAGCCCCTCACATGGAACAGATATATATATATATATATATATATATATATATATATATATATATATATATATATCAATATATATATATATATATATATATACATGTATAGAGCTATAGATAGGTATATATATATATATATATATATATATATATATATATATATATATATACATGGATAGAGCTATAGATAGGTATATATATATATATATATATATATATATAACTAGAACCACAAAAAGTTGTTTTTTTATACATCTACCATATGGGATTTTTGTATCTTTTACATACAAATAATATTATTTTATACACAAACAATATTTTGACGTATAGAATTTTGAGTTGCATCTTTAGAAAAAGTACTACAACATGTATTCTAACAGTGTGGTACAAAGTGACATTTCATGGCATGTTTTAAATGTTTTTAAATGTTTTTAATTCCTTAATAATAACTTCATCTTTATTGGTTACACCTCTAATTGGTTTTAATTAACTAGAATATAAATTGGGAAGGATGTGACTTCATTTTTATCTGACGAAGTTGAAGACGAAAACGTGATTACACATTGTAAACGTTATTTGTGTTGGGTCTGTTATTAAAGCTGTTCGTGTTACTCCAACTTGACTCTCGAGGTGCTTTTTTATAAGTTTATATATATATATATATATATATATATATATATATATATATAGATATATATATATATGTATATATATGGGTCTACTTCAGAAGATCGACAGACCATTTGATCGACATTCATTTGGTCGACAACCAATATTCAAGGCACTTAACAGGGAATTTCCCCCCTCCCCAATGTTGTGTGACCCTGGAGTTGTTATATATAGTTAAGGGGTGTGTGGGGGGTACAGCCCCAACCCATTTTTGTTTAAAATGTGTACTTTCTCTTGTATTTTCATGCTTTTAAATGAAAATAGGTGGGGTGCTCCACGCCCCACACACCCCTAACAATATATAACAACTCCAGGGTCGCACAATATTGGGGAGGGGGGGCAAATCCCTGTTAAATGCCTTGAATACTGGTTGTCGACCAAATGGGCTGTCGAACAAATGAATTTCGATCAAATTATCTGTCACCCATATGAAGTAGACCAATAGATATATATATATATATATATATATATATATATATATATATATATATATATATATATATATATATATATTTAAAGATCAAGACAGAGAGAGACAACATAACCTAATACCAAGAAAATGTAGATTTATAGCCATAAGGAAGAGCAAAGTAGCAAAAATAGGAAAACTAATTGTACAGGAAAAACTTCTCTTGATATTGGCATACAAATCACTAAAACAGACTATTGTCACAACTTGTAACGTAAGATCCATATAAAAGATCACTGCATTTTTATTAAAAATAAGAAAACAGGATTCAAGCTGGAAATGTTTGTTTAAATCATGGTTTATTAAGATAAAACAGGAAATGAATGCATTTGCCCATGTCAGAGCTTCATCAAGTTACACATAGTAGTACAAGTAATATATATTTTTCTATTTTCTATATAAATAACTATGTAAATTACAATGATGGCTTTAATGAAGAGCACTTAAATATATCACAATTAATGAACAGAAATACATACATAGTTTGCGTCTTTATTATAATTGGTGCTGTTAACTCCTTATCTAAGTACAAAGTCACTTTGTAATTAGCTTTTAATCACTGTGCTTGGTATCATGTTAAATAACAATGTAAGCATCTAGTCTTGTTACATTTATATAATATATAATATATAATGAAACAGATGGCAGTGAGACTATACTTTTTGTGAAATGCTATGATGGGAGAGGGGAAGGGACTGATGGGTAACAATTAAAAGCAATTTCTGCTGCTAAGGGCAGAGATGGTGCACTTTTTACTTAGCAACTGTGTGAGTCAAGGAAGACTTTGAGGAAAAGAGTCAAGAGAGCAAATTCCCTTCAGGGCTAGTATTAAGCCAAGCTAAAAAAAAAAATGAGTGTGAAAATTTTCTGTGTGTGTGTATGTGTGTGTGTGTGTGTGTGTGTGTGTGTGTGTGTGTGTGTGTATGTGTGTGTGTGTAAATGCATGTGTCTCAACTTATGCTCACCACAAAATTATTATTTTAAATGCTTTTGCCCATTTCTATTAAAAAAATGAAGGACTTCCTCAGATCTCTCTATGCTAGCCTGTGCCAGCACTAATACTATTGATCAGACATAATATAACATGAACGATTCAACTTGACATTAAATTAATCCTCAGATACCAAATATAAGTAAAGGAGCTGCAATGGAAATTACCTGCAAAATAGCAATAATGGTTATTTTTGAATTCTGACTGGCTGAATCGTATATGTCTGTGCAAGTGTTATGAAGAACCTTGAAAAATTGGCAGATGCACCACAAAATAAATTTTTCAGTTAACCTTTTTCTTATAAACAAAAAATATGGAATTCCTTCCACCCAGATGACCAATTCACCTTCTACCATTCTGAGTACAAAATTACTGTATAAAGTGCAGTTGTTACTTTAATAATTAAAACAGACTGCCATGGAGCAAGTCATTATAAAGCAGCTTAACATCATGTGCATAAACCATTAAGTGGTTTTTAGCATTATATACAAGTGTCCTTACAAAAGGAAGAAGCAAGCAAACTTGTCAACATACTCAGCAATGTCCTTGTTTAAAGTTTCATGTGTGTTATTGCCACATAACCTACTTAAAGCATATTCTCTAAGGCTGACTAAAAATGTTATTGTTAATAAGTAATGTTTATTGCAGTGGTTAGTGTGGAAACATAATCTGCTTTCCAAGCTGAGATGTTATAGACAGATTCTTTAAACTGTGGTACACTGTAATATCATCTGGAGAGAGAAAACCACATTGCCATTGCAGTACTGGTCGTGTGTATGTGTGTGTGTGTGTATGTGTGTGTGTGTGTGTGTGTGTGTGTGTGTGTGTGTGTGTGTGTGTGTGTGTGTGTGTGTGTGTGTGTGTTTGTGTGTGTGTCTCTGTATTGTTTGGCCTAAACTAAGAATGATTAACATAGTCTGATATCTGACCTTGATGATGAGCATATGGCTGACTAAGTTTAAATAAAGATATGCTTCTACTTCTTCTTCTTCAGATTTCTATGCGTTAACCCTAAGTTTTCCTCAATTCCCAATTATTTTTGTTTAGCTTGAAAATATCTGGTTTAAGATAGCTGACAGACTTTTCCTTCTGTGCTGAAACTGCTCTGTTGTCTAATGCAGTTAGACATATGAATGATGGAATAAGTCTAAGTGAACATGGAAATTCATAAACTAATAGAAGGGACAAGTGTGGCTTAGCAATAAGCCAGTTTGTCCACAAGTAGGATGCCAGAAAAGAGGATAATGCCTCTCATATTAAATAGCTGTGCCACTAGTCTACTGCACAATTCAGTGTTCAGCAGTGATGAACCTACCCAATCTTCCTGTTAGGTGATTGCCTCATGGCTTAGTCCCCCTTGTCCTCCAGCTATAGCAGTCATCAGCATCTTGATGGATTACCAGGCTTTGATGATCTGGGAGTTTTGGTCCATGTAATGTTGGATGGACTGTGAGTTAACCCTTTAGTTCTTGGTTTTATGGCAGGTCAGAGGATGCTTAAGTTTATGAACCCAGACTTGACCTGGAATGGACATGACACAGCCGACCTGCATGGGTAGTCACTGAATGTTATATCGTGCAATCTTCATATTCATGTTTGGTTTGTTTAAAGTGCTTGCAAATAAATGAGTGGCATTGTCATTGTTGGTGTCATTTCTGGCTCGGCGCTAGTGTGCAAACTGGAATCATCTGAGGTAATAATGTGCAATACATGGGCTCTTCAGTACTAGCACTGATCTTTTGAACAAGTGGCATAACCTAAACTTGCCAGATGGAATGTATGCATACTGTTTATGGAATGTATGCATACTGCTTATGGAATGTATGCAAAATCTTTACTACAGCAGCTGTTGAAGTAGGTCGAACCACATGACACCTCACAGCCAGAACAGACATACCATTACTCCACTTAATGTTGTAGTCCCAGCATGCACATTTTTTCCATCTGCTCAAAATGGGAACACATACACAAAATACAAATCAACATAAAATACAAATAGTATTGACTATGCTCTGTTACAGTATACTAACATTATCATGAAATACAATTATTGATATTGATTCATGTAGCAAATAATATGACATTGTATAAAACTAATTTTATACGCAGGTATGCATGACAGTTGTCATTATCAATCCTTGCTGTTATAACAAATAGCAAACTCTTTAACCCTTCCAGGACGGTTAATAAACCTTCCAAATGTAGGGTTGAAGAAATCACAGCTGAAAATTAAGACATGTTATCTAATGCAGTATCTCTATCTGAAAAATCTGGTACATTGGGAGTCTCACTAACTAAAACAGTGCTATGTTCAGAACACTTTTGGAAATCAGGTATCTCTCTGATTGGTTCCTGTGTCAGTTTCTGATACAGACACTTCAAATTAATAATCTCACAGAGCATTCTTAACTCTGAGCTGAAGATAGGTATGTCTTATACAGCTGTGTTCTGTTGTGTTTTAGTAATTACACATCTTTTGTCTAAACCATATTGGATCTTGTGGTATTAGCTTGCTCAATTACATCTGCTTGTTGTTGTTCTGTGTCTTGATTATGTGGTTTCTGTAAAATTTAGGTGAAAAGTAGACAATGTTCTGTCTCTTTTTTGTTATAATAAAAGTTCTGCTTTAACCGAACTCTTTGTCTAGCTGATTTCATTTTTGGAATATATTCTGGCTACAGCTACACTAACAGAGCAGGCACTTTTGGGGCTCCTATATGTGTCAGTGTACTGGTATTTATTTATTTTTGAGGACCGCTGTAGATATGAGGGTCAGTGAACTCTTTTCATTCTGTTCTGCCTTAACAACAAGAAAGTGATAACTTGCCAGATTGCAATGCAGCATTTCTGTATCCAAGTAAAGCTAATTAGTAATCTTTCATTGAACTGGCAATACATTTTTAATAATATTTTCCCAGTTCTGTAACTATCTTATTTGCATATTTGACTATGGATATCTCAGAATTATCGTTTTTATCCTGTGACCTTCATTCTTGTATAAATGACTGAAATTCCTTACTTTGCAATTGCATATTTATTTTTTTATTTTTCTATTTTACATTTGTTGACCGGACTAGTCCAAGTGGATACATGTCCATTTTCAGCAGAGACCCGTGGAGTTAAGCTCCATTTATGGAAATAAAAAGGCAACAATATCGTACAGTCATAAACAAAAACAGACTGTTTAAAAAACAATGGCTTATGTAAGAAGGAAAATGCTTAAAAAATATACTTTGAACTAGATAAACTATTTACATATAAAAATACGCTATGAACTAGATACACTATGAACTAGATCAACACTACAAACTAGGTTAAAAAAAGCAATTTATATAAGCAACAGATACAAGAGGTGGCAAGTTTTGACCCAAGTTGATGTGTCTTTCGGCTTTTCCCGGTTAGGGGTCGCCACAGCAGAACTCCGGTCCGCTAATGTTTGGCAGTAGATTTTTACATGCCGAGTTGCCAGCCCTGACGCACAACCTTCAATGAAGGTACGCCCATACATGCATGTCTCTACACAGAAGATGCTCTAGCTGAGAATCAAACAGGACAACGTCATACTGTGAGGCGACAATGCTACCGCAGCACCACCACCTCAGTATAAGTTTTGACCCAAGTATTGATGCAAATAATAAGCACTTTTTTTTTTCTAATTAATACACTCTGAAAGGTGAGAAAAGAAAGAAACAGATAAGAGTAGGTACTGCACAAGTAGTGTGGAGAACTACACAGTTTTGGATTCGGGGTTAGTTTAATAAGGAGATACAAATACAGGAAGTAGAGAGGCAATTAAGCAGAGATAGTGAACCTGGTAAGAAAAAAAGTATGCTAGTCGGAATTAGTGCATGGACAAAGCCGTTGCTTTTTCAGGAAAGTTTTTATATGCTTCTTGAAGAGTGGTGTGGAGGTAAGAGATGAAACTTCATTGGGGAGTTTGTTCCAAGCTTTACCCACAGAGTTTGTAAAGAGACAGTCGCCAGATTTATAGTTGGGTTTGAGGGTGGTAACTAGTAGTTTGTTAGCTGAGCATAGGGTTGTGAGGTTTTTGTAGGGAGAGATAAGGTTGCAAAGTATAGGAGTATTGTTGGGGTGATGCAAAATCTTATGGGTGATGGTGAGCTCCTGATAGAGGAGCTGATTTTGCACTTCTAGCCATCCAAGCAGTTTGAGATTTTGGCAATTGTGGGTTCTAAAAGGTGTGCCATTGGCAAATCTGGCAATATTGTGGTAGGAGGTAGCCGGTTTACTGAGGTTACTTTTGGATAGATTAGTGTAAATAGGGGAGGCATATAAGAGGGTGGAGATAAGGTGTGTGTGGGCAATGGTAGTTCTGGCTAGTGGAGTAAGGTAAGGTTGAATCCTGTAAAGGAAACTTAGTTTCCTGTTAACAGATTTAATGGTGAGGTTATTGTGAGAGTCAAAGTTGAGGTTGTGGTCAATTGTTACCCCTAGAAATGTTGTGGTTAGGTCAGGATCTATAATAGTGTCATTTTTGGAAATGACAGTGAAATCAATGGGGGTGGCCTTTTTTGTGGGGGTGAAAAGCGGTAATTTTGTTTTCTTAGGGTTTAGGAGTAGACAGCATTGAAGGAACCAGTTTTCTACTAGGTTGAATACTTGTTGGGTGATGACATGGAGTTCTGCTGAAGAGGTTGCTGCAGAGATTAATTTGGAATCATCTGCATATTGTATGCAGGTGGTTTGAGGGAGCTTTGTGTTTAGGTCATTAGTGAAAATAGAGGAAAAGAGGGGACCCAAGATAGAGCCTTGAGGGACACCTAGGGAAACAGGGAGGTGAGTGGATAAGTTATTGTCCCAGAGGACAGTCTGTTTTCTATTATCTAGATAAGACATGAACCATTGGATAGCCTGAATGCCTAATGCAAGTGATTTAAGGATATCTAAAAGTAAGTTATGATTAACCATATTGAAAGCTTTAGAGAGGTCAATAAAGAGTGGCGAATAGAGTTTGTTGTTGTTTCTATTTTTATTAATGCAATCAGAAAAGGATAAGAGTGCAGTGGTAGTACTATGGAATTGCCTAAAGCCATGTTGACAGTCAATAAGTAGATTATTTTGGAGAAGATGGTGAAGTAGTTGCCGGTGTATGCATTTTTCCATGATTTTTGCTAGTGGAGAGAGTAAAGCTATGGGGCAAAAGTCTGAGAGTTTGTTTGAGTTACCACTCTTGTATAAGGGGATAATATGGTAGATTTTCCAGAGGGATGGGATGGAGCTTTCAGTTATGGTTCTGTTTATTAGAATAGAAACTGGGTATGCAAGCTCTTTTGCTGCAATTTGTAAGTATTCAGCTGGCAGTAGGTCAGCTGAGGGTTTGCTAGGTTTCAGCTTTTTAAGTAGGGTATGGATAAGGGATGTTGGGACTGGTTGTAATAGAAATGTGGGAGGTAAGCTAGTTGAGGAGGAGGGCCCTATGGAAGTCACAGATGGTAGGGTATTAGCAAGAGATTGGATGGTTTCAGTGAAAAAGTTGCTGAAAGCATCTGCAATCTGGTTGGGTGAGTCTTGAGAGAGGCTGGAAGGGGTTGGTGTTTTGAAGTGGCCTGGGTGTAGGAGTTTATTAACACCTGACCAGAAACATTGTTGGTTTTGGTGGTGGGATTGTTGGAATTTTAAGAAAAAAATTTTCTTGTCAAGAAGTATGAATTTTTTTGTGGCGTTTCTAAGCTGTCTAAAGTTTTGATGATCGGTAGAGTTTTTAGTAGTACTCCATTTGGCCCAGATTTTATTTCTTTGCAGCATTTTACATTTAGTCTCTTTAGTGAGCCATGGAGCAGTTTTGTTTCTTGTTCTAATAGTGTGAGTGGAGGCATGGCGTTCTAGGATTTGAAGGAATTTTGAGTTAAAGAATGATACAGCTTTGTCAAGTATTTTAGGGGTGACCAGTTACATGCATTAAGTCCTGCTTGGAAGTTTCTTGGGCTGATTATTTTTTGTTTCAGGTAATTCTAAAGATGGTTTGGTTGGGAATGGGGGTCTTTTGTCTAATTATGTAAGTAAGTAAGTGATCACTAATGTCATCGGGAAGGATACCAGTATTGTATGAGAGGGGATTACTATTTACTAATATCCAGTCTAAGGTGCTTTGTTTGTTACTCGGCTTATGGATTCTGGTGGGGTGGAGATAGTTTGGTGAAAGCCATATAAATTTTTTATCGGTAGTTGGTTTGTCAGAAGTACAGGTATTCCAGTCAATATTAAAATCACCAAGTACTATGGTATCTTGTGGAAAAGACATTGAGATCCAGCTGAGGGTACATTCCAGGGTTTCAATGTTATTGCCTGGGGAAGGTAGGAGCATATTATGTATAAAGATGTTTTAGCATTAATGTGGAGCTTCGAGATAAGGATTTCAGTGTTACTGGGCAATGGTGGTTGAACATCAAGTGATGTCACCTGTAACTTAGATTTGTACAGTATTGCCACCCCACCACCCTTTTTTGTTATACGGTCAGATCTTAAGATAGTATAGCCAGGAGGGATTATTTCATTGTCCCTGGTGGTGGGTTTGAGCCTGGTTTCTGTTAGACAGACAATGTCAAAAGAGTGGAGGTCTAACAGGGCATGCAGCTGGCTGATTTTGTTATTTAAGCTACCTATATTAAGGTGTGTTAAGAGGAGAGAATTGGGGTACTAGTAAGGGTGTGAAAATTGGGCAGCCACGGTGGTGCAGTGGTTAGCATTGCCACCTCACAGCAAGAGGTTCTCCAGTTCGATCCTCAGCTGGGGTGCCTTCTGTGCGGAGTCTGCATGTCCTCCCTGTGGTCACGTGGGTTTACTCTCGGTGCTCCGGTTTCCTCCCACATCCCAAAGACATGCTGTAGGTGAATTGGACACTCTAAATTGGCCCTAGGTGTGAGTGTGTGCAAGTGTGTGCCTTCTGTGGAAGGTTGGACGCCGGGCTGGCAACTAGACACCGTAAAACTCCACTGCCAATCACGAGCAGACAGGTGATCCGCTGTGGCAACCCATAACCGGGAAAAGCCAAAAGAAGAAGAAGAAGTAAGGGTGTGAAAATTGGAGGAATGTATTGGTGGGGGACGTGTGTTGATGCTGTTAGGACCTGGGTTGGGTGAATGTCACCATGAAGAAGAAGGTTATGTTGAATACAATATGTGAGTTTTAGGTATTTGTAGAGAAAGCTTTGTGTTTTTCTGAGATGGAGATAATGTATATGGCTTACTCTATGATACTTAGGTAGAACATAGGTTGTTGAGGATGTAATGCTAATGTGGAGTAGTTTGGCTGGCTGTGAAAGAGGTGTTGTCTGCTTTGAGGGGTGCTGTAAATTAGTATAATTTAGGTGTTCATAGGTGATTAAGATGTAGGGTGCTGATAGTGAGGTTAGAGGTATGAGGAAGAGGAGCATGAGTGTTTGTTTAAGATTGAATAGTCTGGGCATGGTGAGAGAAGAAAGGAAAATAGGAAATGGAGTGATGAGTACTAGGAGGTGGTTGAGAGGGAGGTATTCCTAGGTTAGGGATGAAATTTACTTATGATATTATAGTAGTAATTAGCTGTAAAATTGTTTGTAAGTATTGAGAGGGAGTGTACTTATTAGTTTCACAGGAAGGGGTGTGGTTTTGGAAGTATAAGGTTAGGTGCAGTGGGGTGGGTGAGATTTGTGGGTAGGGTAGGGGAGCGGATTGAGCCCGCAGGGTGAACGAAGCGGGTTAGAGCAAGTAGTGGAGATGCTCACAGAGACAATCAGAATGGAGCTGGCTTATTGAGAAGCTCTAGGTGGTGCCAGGTGAGCAGGGAAGAATTAGCACAATGGATAGAGTACAAGGGATAGTGGGTTGGAGAAAGGGGAATAAGATAGTAGGGGAAGAAATAGCACAGTCAGGTACTGTAAAGACAAAAACAATATAATAAGTAGGTCAGGATTGTAACACGGGAAAGGGGGAAGAGGGGTATAACACAGGCCCAGGTTATAGTGCCACCTAGTGGCAAAAAGGTAAATTACAGTGATGCTGGTATGGCGGGACCAGCATGTTCATGGGTTCATAGGTAGGTACTAGGCTATTGGCCCAAGGGCCTATGTAAGCCTAGCCAACAAGGTTCCCTGGCTTACGCCACCCGAAAAAGTTATTTTCCTGTGCCACTGTCAAGCAGAGACACAGAAGTGATCCCCGGGGTGTATTTCCTATTTCCCATCCACTCATCAAGATTTTTCTTGAAGAGTGATAATGAAGAACTTTGCCTGACATAGATGGCTAGCCTGCTACAGAGTATGGAAAGTCTCTGGGACAGGAATCTATCCCTCCAGCATGTCCTGTTTATTGTGGTGACAAGGTTTAGGTCCCTAGAGCGTGTAGCTAAGTGGGATTGGGATTTCTTTAGATGTAGCATGTCCAACAGCTCTGGGTTTGACATAGCTTTATATGTTAGGCAGAGATCACCTCGGAGTAGGCGATAAGGAGCAAAGCTGGAGTTTTTTGAGATGGTCAGTGTAGGGCATTTGTTTGAGGCCAGTAATCCTCTTTGTGAGGTACTTCTGTGGCCTTTACAGCTGCTGCAGATGTCTTGCAAGGTACATTCCAAAAGGGGCATTGTACTCTATAATGGGTCTAATGAGTATCGAGTAGAGGGGAATAATGACCTCTTTTTTCCTGGATGAGAACCCTTTTATGATGAGGTGTGCCATGTAGAAAGACTTCCTGACAACTGTAGGATACACCACGAGAAGTCCAGAGTAGTAAAAACGTTCTTCTTTATTTAAACATAAGGTATAAAATTAAGTATGAGCGCTTTCGCGTGCACCATGCACGCTTCATCAGATCTACTTAATGAGAGTTTGACTTCACTTTATATATGTTCTAAATAGAGCATTTAATCAATCCAATTCAACAATTAGACCAATAAACATTTTCATTAATTAAAACTTAAAGTGTCCTAATGCATTCAAAAGATATAAGTCTTATAGCATCTCATTACTGAAAGTGCTCATTATATCAGATGCCATAATGTAGGAACTATTAAAAACAAAATATTAAGTAAAAATCTTTCTACTACATGAGTTTAAAAACTTATCTGAAGAAACTAAGTTTCTTGGATCATGATTCAAGATGCAAATCAACACTGTCATTCACTAATAACAGCATTTACGGATGTTTGAAGTGCAAAATGTCATGTTCATAAAAAACGCTGTTGGTATAGCGTAACAAAATATTACCGATGGTTACTTAATGTATGTATGTTGTGCACCAATTTATCCTGAAGATATAGTAATAAATAGAATATTTGAATCTATTAACTAAAGATATAAATGTACGGAATATGACTATGGAGTATAAAGAACATATGCTAAATCATGTTAAAGCTGTTTATAGCTTGTGATTCACCATAATGAACACCATATAAGTTAATATGAATTGTTTTATTCCTATAGTCGATGTGATGCATGAAAAATAATAAACTCATTTAACTGCGAGTCAACCAACAACTACATCATCAAATATATATTATAAGCTTCTTCTAATCATTCGCTCAATAATTGCAACATCTAGGTATTAAATATGACTATACAACCAAAGGACGTGATGTAAAGAACTATATATATAAATAAAAACAAGACCAGGGTTAATGCTACTAACATGATTCAGTCTAAAAAATTATTATTACTATATATCTAAATACTTCAAAGTACAATAAATATATTTCATGATTAGTAATGTATATAAATATGAGTATAAAAAAATAAAAAGATATATAGCAAGCCATTAAAGTGCTGGGTATTTCATCAATTGTATGATCCATAGTTCCAACTACCATATCATTCTATCTCTGAAATTTAAATCATCCAAAAAATAGCAATTAATGTGCTTTGAAAATTAATAGTTGTTATAAATAAACAACATACTCATTCATGTAATAAAACATCATCGTTACTCTAAAATAGGTTTTAGAGAAATGTAATTATTAATGCCTGGTGCCTTATGTGCTCCAGATCTAAAAATCCAATCTAGTTCTAGTCGTGCTAGACGATTGATGTTGTCTCCCATCCTTAAATTTAATTTTACTGTTTGTAAAACCCTGAATTTAAATTCATGTGTGGGGTTTAGATTAATATGTCTGGCCAGAGCGTTTAACTCATTTTTCTTCCGAATATCATAGATGTGATTATATATGCGCTCCTTAAATTTCCTTTTTGTGAGCCCAATATAAAAGGCTTCACATGCTGTGCGGTTTGCCATATAGATCAAGTTCACAGTATTACAATCTGCATAACGTTTAGGTTTAAATTCAAAAAAACCTTTTGGATGCTGATAGTGTTGTGTAGCTGTTATATAATTGCACATATTGCAATTCATACATGGAAATGTACCACATTCTAAGTGCCCTTTGTCTGAATTATCATCTATTTTATTGGAGTCAACAGAAAAAATAGTTTTTAAACTGTCACATGTACGGAATGTAAAGGAGGGTTTGTTACCTACTAAACTCTGTAAATCCTTCACCATGGTAAGCACATTCCAATGCTTACTTATAATTTTCCTAATTTCAGCATTGTCATTGGTATATTTCATCATATATCTGACCCTGTTATTATTAAGGGTTCCTCCATTGTATGTGGCACTTGTTATCTGATGGCTACTATCATTTAAATCAATACTATTGAACATATCAATGCCTGT
Organism: Protopterus annectens; assembly: GCF_019279795.1. Classification (NCBI taxonomy): domain Eukaryota; kingdom Metazoa; phylum Chordata; order Ceratodontiformes; family Protopteridae; genus Protopterus; species Protopterus annectens. The sequence continues at coordinate 129,745,524 of NC_056725.1, read as the reverse complement.
ATCTTGTACTGTGGAATATATAACATAATTTTTTATTTTCTTAACAAGTTTTGGACAGTAACCCCTCTGTAAAAAAAGTTGTTCCATTGCTTCAGCCTCTTTGAATAAAATTGACTGATTCTTACATAATCTCGTTAATCAACAAATTGACTTTTTACTACCCCTGCAAATACATGTCTTGGGTGCATGCTACTGAAATCCAACAGTGTGTTCTTCCAACATGTTTTTCTATAGAGTCTAGATGTCAATTTATGCTCAGGATTAAAATACAAGTTGACATCTAAAAAATTAATGTCTTCCCTTTTTAATTTTTTATACTCATATTTATATACATTACTAATCATGAAATATATTTATTGTACTTTGAAGTATTTAGATATATAGTAATAATAGATTTTTTAGACTGAATCATGTTAGTAGCATTAACCCTGGTCTTGTTTTTATTTATATATATAGTTCTTTACATCACGTCCTTTGGTTGTATAGTCATATTTAATACCTAGATGTTGCAATTATTGAGCGAATGATTAGAAGAAGCTTATAATATATATTTGATGATGTAGTTGTTGGTTGACTCGCAGTTAAATGAGTTTATTATTTTTCATGCATCACATCGACTATAGGAATAAAACAATTCATATTAACTTATATGGTGTTCATTATGGTGAATCACAAGCTATAAACAGCTTTAACATGATTTAGCATATGTTCTTTATACTCCATAGTCATATTCCGTACATTTATATCTTTAGTTAATAGATTCAAATATTCTATTTATTACTATATCTTCAGGATAAATTGGTGCACAACATACATAACTTAGTTTCTTCAGATAAGTTTTTAAACTCATGTAGTAGAAAGATTTTTACTTAATATTTTGTTTTTAATAGTTCCTACATTATGGCATCTGATATAATGAGCACTTTCAGTAATGAGATGCTATAAGACTTATATCTTTTGAATGCATTAGGACACTTTAAGTTTTAATTAATGAAAATGTTTATTGGTCTAATTGTTGAATTGGATTGATTAAATGCTCTATTTAGAACATATATAAAGTGAAGTCAAACTCTCATTAAGTAGATCTGATGAAGTGTGCATGGTGCACGCGAAAGCGCTCATCCTTAATTGTATACCTTATGTTTAAATAAAGAAGAACGTTTTTACTACTCTGGACTTCTTGTGGTGTATCCTACAGTTCTCTTGGTTATATTGTTTGGCTTTTGCTTGTTGCTGTGAGGGTACTTTGGGAGTGTTTAGCGGTATTATTTTTCACAACTTCCTGACAACTCTGACAATGTGATTATCAAAGGAGAGACTATGTCCACCTGGGTCCCAAGGTCTCTTATCACACATTCAGTGTTAAGTAGATTGCTGCCTATGTGGTAGTTCATGGGTACAGAATTTTTACCAAAGGAGATGACACTGCACTTTTTGCATTGAGCTTGAGGCCATGGCTCTGACACCAGGCATCTGTCTATGAGACCCTTTTGTAGGATGTCCACATCATTTGGGGACTTGACTATGGCTCCTAGTTTGCAGTCATCTGCGAACTTTGTTAGCCAGAGGCCTTCTGTGTTAGCCTGTACTTCAGAGAAGTAGATAACAAACAGGAGAGGTCCCAGGACGGAACCCTGTGGCACTCCACTTGTCACTGCTTTGAGGTCAGATTTGGAGTCTGCAACTTTTACAGTGTGGGTTCTGTCAGTGAGCCAGTTGGCAACCCATCTTGTGATGTATTGATTTATACCTAGTTTAATGAGTTTAGCTATAATTCCAGAATGAGGGATGGTGTTGAAAGCCTTGGCGAGGTCAAGATAGGTTGTGTGAACCACCTTACCTTCATCTATGGCTTTGGTGACTGCCTCAAAGAAGTCGATCAGGTTCAGGAGGCATTATCTGCCTTTCACAAACCTGAATTGGGTGGGATCCAGAGTTTGGAGGTTACCGATATCTTTGTTTATGTGTTCCATGATGATGCATCCCATGGCCTTGCAGACTAGGCTCGTCAGGCAAATAGGTCGATAGTTCTCAGGATCAGTGGTGGCTCACCCTTTGTGGATTGGGATAACTGTTGCTGTGAGCCATTCAGTGGGCACAAAGCCTGATGTGAGGCTATTATTGAACATGGTGCTTAAGTGGGGATCCAGTTCGTTCTGAAGTTCATGTAAAACGCAGTCTGGGATGTTGTCCGGTCCCATGGATGCTGTGTTTTTGGCTTTAGAGAGTGCAGCTTTTACCTGTGTCATTGTGATTACAGGGACTCTGCATTCTTCCTGTATAGATATGGGCTCTTTAGGGAGTGAGGGGGGGGGTGTAAAGTTAGCACTGAACCTATCTCCCAGGATCTTGGCAATATCAGTTGGTTCTGTAATTTTTGTGCTGTTTTGCTGTAACTCAGAGCAGATCTGGGTGTTACCATCGAGATTTTTGACATAGCTATAGAATGCTTTGTGGTTGTCCTTAGAATTAGTGGTGATTTTGTTTTCGTAGCTAGCTTTGGAGGATCTTATAAGGGATCTCAGCTTCTTACTGAGGCTGACCAGGGAGCTCCTCCACTCATGGGATTTTACTCTCTGTTGCAACAGTTTCTTCCTTCTGTTGTACAGTTTGTTTATGGCAGAGGACCACCAGATTAGCTTCCTTTTTTGGAGGATACCATCTTGGTTCTGTTTGGGATATCACGATCCGTGCACTCGTGTAAGTGCTTATAGAGTGCATTTGTGTAGGATTCAGCAGTTGTAACTGTATTGTCCATCTGCATGGGTGTCATGAAGTTCACCACTTCTATCTTAAGAAGCATGAAGTTGGCTTTTGGAGAAAATTTTTACCATGATTTCCTTAATGGGCAGTGGGGGTGGGATGTGGATATCAAGGGTGGTTAGCTTATGGTCGCATCTGACCAATGAGGAGCTGACTTCAGGTGTGGAACACCAGTCACTCATGTTGGTAATGACTAGGTGTAGGATATTGTTGCCCCTGGTGGGGGTGTGGATAACTTTATCCAGGGCATTGGAGTTTATGAATTCCAGAAAGTGTTGAGCTAAGGAGTTGGTACACGAGTAGTTTTCCCAGTTAATGGTGGGGTAGTTGAAGTCATCCATTATTAGGATGTTTGGTTGAACCATAATATTTTCCAGCACATCAAGAAAAGAGGAGTGGGAATCCTGGGGCATGGTGGGTGATCTGTAGCAAGCTACAATTTGGATTGCAGTTTTGCCCAGAGTTAGTTGCACTTGGATAACCTTGGATGCATTATGCTGAGCAACTAGCCTGGAGGTGTGGATATCCTTAATGAATATGGACACACCTCCACCTTTGGTGTTTCGGTCCAGGTTACATGGCCAAAAAGTGTGGTATGAGTTATAGCCTGGTAGTGCAGGGGTGCTCTCTAGAGCCTTGAACCAGGTCTCAGTCACTGCACAGATATTGATGTTCTCTATTTTAAGGAGTGCCTCAAATGAGTGCATTTTGAGATTTAGACTTCTAGCATTGAGTAGCATTACCCTCAGTTTTTGCTTGCCTGTTCTTGTTATGGTGTGGTTATGTAAAAGAAGACAACAGTTCAATGGGTACTAAAAAAGTTACTTCATGGGGGTTATGGCTGATGGGAACCTGTCTCAGGAGTGATACGTCAAACAGACAGTAGTTTTAATAAGTAACAGTTCAGTACACAGTGTGTTGAGGAGGTTAAATGTACTTTCTTGCAACCTTTGGAAGGAGGGATGTGAAGAACAAGATGAAAAAAAATTCCTTTGGGATACAGTTGAGCTGGCCTAACTTATTTGGTGAGGGTCCTCAGTGATTAGGCATGTAGGATCTCAAGCCTTTATGCAGGAATTAGTGTTTGAAAGCTGGGTAGGTTAAAGAAAAAAAACAACAATTTAGCTCTGTCAATGGGTATTTGTTAAAAATATAAGGTGATAACTTCATTTTTTAAATGCTGAAGCCATGCCCACTGGGAGTTAAAGGTACACACTCAAAAGAGCTTTTCTGGAGGGAATGAGTTAAGCAAGCAATGTTTATGGACCACAGCATTCACAGATTGTACACAACATTGACAATTGCTTTAGTTCAGGTACATTAAACACATATTACTGCTAGAGTGGCAACATTGTATCTGCAATTACCACCATTGCTAAGCTTTAGAGCAGATGTTGGTTAATGAACTAAACTAAATACTTCAGTGCAATGTAAGATTGATAGACAAATACATAACCTAGATAGAAGCAGTCACAGCATAATCCAAAACATCACAAGACAGTGAGCAACCATTAATACAGGGTACTTCAATGACTGCTCTCTAGTGTGTAGGTATATCTGAAGACATCGCTAGAGAATGCACAACATGCAGCACAGAATACAGTTTAGTAACAGAAACAAAAGACCCACAAATCCACCAGAAAGCCCTGTAGATAATGTTGAGTACAAAGTCTAAGGCATGTGAGCCCCTAACTGCCTATTCCATCTCAAAACATAAGCAAAATGCTTCAGAGATATGCAAGTACAGCTAATTTTACTGGGCTCTCACTTAAAAGCCACCCCGATATTAGTATAAGCCTCCGACTGCTTGTCCAACACTCAACAACCTAATACAAGTAAAGAGTGGTAGTAAGCTAGAGAATTCAAAGCACGTTGCTTGTACTATTTCATTAGCCCCTAAAAAACATCTTACCTAATTGCTTAAAATACTCACAAAACAGCCCAACCTGTTTTAAATTGTACTATAAGCTCCAGAACAAGCATAGTACAGCTAGTCCTGGGTTCGCAAAAAGAGTTGGATGTAGTATTTCTGTGTTAATGAAAACCGTCCATGCTAATTGCTTAAAATTATAACATAATGGCTCATCCTGGGTTAAATTGCACTATAAACACTGGAAAAGGATATAACAGCTAGTCCGATGTTAGATAGTAATTTGTATAACACACCCGGGAGGAAAAAATGGGTTAGACTAACATGATATCACCAAGCAACTAATCCAAGAGTTCCAATGCTCCCATGAGCAAGTAACCAATCTGGGATGAAAACTATAGTGAACGCAGGTACCTTGAAGCCTGGCTAAGCCACCAGTGAACCTGCACTCCACGCAAGTAGAGAGAAAAGCTGGATTAAGTGGGGGAAAAATCCTATTAAGTATGACAGAGCCCAAATAAGAGAGTCAAAAACACTGTAATACACCTCCCAGCAGAACGCAGAACAGTACCTCTAAATTGTCCTTGCAACTAATTCTGCCCCAAGCAGTATGAGCAGAGTGGCCTGGTTAAGAGTCCCCATGGAGGCAATACTAGAATATAGTTGTTTTGCAGGCTAACTACTTATGAGTGTCAAATATAACATTTCAGTCTAACATAACACAGGTGAATTGCATTATACAAAAAAATACCTTAGAAAAACAATGTTATACAACAGAGAACCAGTGGTTAAAAAAGCAGACTTACAGTGAGATGACCCGCTGAGGCCAGGGACACAGCAGCCAGGTAGAGATGCGGGATACTAAATGAGGCGCCATGCAAGGCTACCCTACTATATGGTTTTGGAAAGGAAGTGTGGTGGGAGTGTAGGAAGTGAGGTGGGAGGGGGAGGGAATAGTACAGGTAGGGACCGGGAGTCTGGGGAGGGACAAGGAACCTGGAAGGTGGGTTGTATGAGAGTAATATATAGATACAAGAGACAGAAACAGAGGAGGACGAGAAAAAAGTGTGGGAAGCTAAGAAATAAGGGAAGAGGTGGCAGATAGTAGATCAAGTAGTGGAGATGCTCACAGAGATAATCAGAAAGGAGCTGATTATTGAGGAGCTCTAGGTGGTGCCGGGTGAGCAGGGAAGAATTAGCACAGTGGATAGTGTACAAGCGATAGGTTGGAGAAAGGAGAATAAGATAGTAGGGGGAAGAAATAGTACAGTCAGGTACTGTAAAGACAAAAACAATATAATAAGTAGTCAGGAATGTAACACGGGAGAGGCGGATGAGGGGTATAACACAGGCCCAGGTTAGAGTGCCACCTAGTGGCCTAAAGGTAAATTACAGTAACGCTGGTACAGCGGGACCAGCATGCAAAAGAGGACAACAGTTCAATGGATACTAAGGAGAGAAAAAGTTACTATCATTACCAGAAATAAAGCTACATGGAATCCCTTGATGTGAAACAAGTTTTAAGAAGTATAATGTCTAGATATAATGAATAATCACATATGTTCAAGATAATTTGAGTAGTAATCTTAAAAAATTAGATCATTTAATATCTTTTAAAATATAACAGGTCTGAAGCTGCTTTACTCCATGGCCTGCCTTTTATGCATGAGGAAGCATTATCCTGTGGATTAAGAGGATATGATGTATTTTGAACCTTATTCACTGCATTAACACATCACTCATAAATATTTAGTAAAATACCAGAACTCACATGTCTGTTTATATTAAACTTTTCAGTCACTAAACAATGAATTCTGCTTCTTTGGCTTAGTGGACTATATTGCATGAATATGTAAATCATTCACTTCATAGCTCTGTCATTTATTGCCTTGAGAAATCTATAAATCAGTTCCTGCACAAATGTAAAAATGAACTCTTTTACAAACATGTAAAGGTACTGCTGTGACTCTTCTTTAGCAGAGAAGTAGTTGTATTCGCTGACCTCATGCTGCTGTCTGGTGCACTTCAACTGTAAATGCACACTTTGTATCCATTTATTCATGTCTAATTGCTCACAAGCCATTTTGCCTCAAATATTTGTTGGTTATGTTGATACAATTCAAGATAAAAGGTTGTAGTTTTTGCTTTTATAAATACAACATAGCACGAAAACATAATGGTGCAGCTTTCAGCTTTGTTACAATTCTTTTCATGTCCATATGTCTGAATAAACTCTCAGTCAGGAAAGAACATTCTGCCTTGCTATAAGCTCAGGTAATGCTTTTGTTATTTTGCTATTTATGGACAATTCTTTTGTCCAGTTATTTTACAGTGACATCACTGCTGTATTTCTATTCCTTGTTAAGAAACAATATATGCAACACACGTATTGGTTGTTTTGCAATGCACTCAATTATTTCTCTGTCCCAGTCAGTTTCTGTCGGTGACGGAAAGTCAACGGGTTTCATTGTTTCAATTACTTGTAAAAATGTCCTTTTGCCTAGATTCTTACTTACATTTTTTCATATTTTAGAAACATAATAAAATGGTCCACAGTTTCTGCATTCTACTTTTACTGATGGACAAATGTAATCATGCAGATAATCATTTCTTAAATGCTAAATATGGGTTCAGTTAAATTACTTTTAACTGCATCATCATGACCAAGTGCTTTAATGTGCCCTTTTATTATACACAGTTTTATATTATACTGTGCTCCATCAAGTTTATTCTGCTTTTGTTTAACAGTTGTGGCCTACTTTATCCGAATGTGAGTTAACCCTGCTGTCCTAAACGCATTTTCATTTTTCCATCATTTAAATCTGATTCTGATAAAAGTTTTTTTTCTCACTTCATTAGTCTTTATGCCACAGAAAATTCTCTCTTATCAATGAATCATGCATCTCTTCAAACCCATAATATTTAACTATGTTTGATCTCAGTCACTCTGACATTTGGCTAACATGGTTTTTGGTTTAAAGTGAAAAAATCATCATCATCAACATCATCAACGTCCTTTTGCCATTTTCTACAAGGGGTTGGGGTGTTGTGTTAACTGTCACCATCTCTCTCTCTCTCTCTCTCTCTCTCTCTCTCTTGATTCAGTAACACGCTCCTGCCTTATTTGACACTCATGCCTGTCTGTTGCAGAGCTTTTCTCACACAATCCATCCACCTCTTTGTTGGATGCCCTTGTTCCCTTTGCTTTCTTCCTGTGTGTCCCAAATCTTCTTCACCAGATAGTCTTCTACTTTTCTGTACCTGTGCCCAAACCACCAAAATCTGTTCTGTTTGATTTTTTTCTTCAGTTGGAGCTACTTTGGCTTCTAGTCTTATGTCCACATTTCTTTGTCTGTCTCAGAATGTGCATCCTACCACCCATTGCAGGCTCTTCATTTCCATCACTTTGAGCTTTCTCAACTGTTCTGCCTTTACTGCCCAGGTTTCTGTACCATACAGTAGTACTGGTCACATCACTGTTTTGTATACCTTATGTTTCAGCTTCTTTGACATTCTTCTGTCATGCACTACACCTGACACTCTGTGCTAGTTGTCTGCAACCCCTCTGATTCTTGCTTTGACTTCTTCATTCAGACTTCCCTTCTCCTCAGTCACCCCTCCCAGATGCTTAAAGCTGTTAACCTGTTCAACTATCTTCCCTTCTATCTCAATTTTTAGCTTCTTCTGATTTCCCATTTGCTGCCATTACCACTGTCTTATCTGTTCTCAGTTTCATTCCATGTGCCTTCAGTTTTGCATTCCATTCCCCTATTCTTTGCTGAAATTCTTGCTCAGAGTCTGCCTGTAATGCCACATCATCTGAATACAGCAACTTTGTTGATCTGTTTCCTATTACCTATTTGATAATGTAGCCCATCACCAGTATAAACAGCAGTGGACTCAGAGCTGAACCCTGATTTACACCCACTTCCAATGGACCCCCTCCTAATGGTTCTTATTAATGACTGATATATAGTATGCTCTTCTTAAGGTCACAATATTTATTAAACCTGTCTTAGAAAGATTAGTCTGATGCTGTTTAATAAGATTTAGTATATTCTGAATATCTTGATAGCATCACTGAGGATGGCCTCGTTGGTGCAGCAGTTAGCATTGCAGCCTCACAGCAAGAGGTTTTCTGGTTTGATTCTTGACTGAGGTACCTTCTGTGCAGAGTCTGTATGTCCTCCCTGCAGTCGTGTGCACTTCCTCCAGCTGCTCCGGTTTCCTCCAACATCCCAAAGACATGCTGCAGGTGGATTGGACACTCTAAATTGGCTGTAGGTGTGAGTGTGTGCATGTGTGTGCCTTCTGTGGAAGGTTGGGTGCTGGGCTGGCAACTTGAAACTGTAAAACTCCACTGCCAATCATTCTTCAGACTGTGATTCCACTGTGGTGACCCCTAATGGGAGAAGAAGATCTTAATGGCATCACTGCCAACAGCATGGAGAAAAGTAATACCTTGTACCTTCTTAGCTTTCTTTGCTATGCTAGTTGCAAAACTGAAGAGATACAATTTCTGCAACCATTATTTCCAAATTTCTGACAGTTGGCCTTGTAGAACCAATGTCAAAGGTGGCAGGACTTTCAAATGTACTTGATTTTCATGGATGTCCCTGACTTCAGTTGAAAATACTGCTCTGTCCCTCTTAAAACTGGGGGTTTGAATAAAGGTGGCAGATTACATTCAGCAAGTAATATTCAATAACATTCACTGAAGTGCTTTTTTAATTCAAAAAGTGAATCTTAAATAAGCTCCTGTTATTCTGAAAGCTTTATAGCTTAAAAGTGCATATATTTAAAATTAGTCCCTTTTTTGTATCTTTGTGCCTGATTATGGATTTGCTTCTAATTAATTGAGATAAATGGTTAAAAGTTATAGATAGTGATATTCAGGGAAAATGGATGTCATGATGAAAGTACAGCTGCACTTAAAACAAAAATGGTGGCTAATTTTTTTGTTTGCTGAAATGACCAAGATTTGTCTGTAAATTTGAAAGGTAAGTGGCTGGTTTGTCAGATTTTTTTTCTGAGTTGTATTGTACTGAGGCTTATTTTGTTGGTTTATTGTTTTTCTATCAAAGTTATTGCTAGTTTTATTGCTTTAAAAGGTTCCTCCAGTTTGCTGCCCTTCTAAATTACATTAATCATTCTCTCATTTTTTTGTCATTCTTTTTGTCATTTAATTGATTGTTTCCTCAAAGTGGTCTGTATGCTTCAAATTTCAAAATTTGCCATGTAATGTAATGATAGTTTTCATTGGTTATATATTTTAATTTAATGGATTGAACTATCAGTGGTAGTGTGAAAGTACCTTTTAATGGAGTTCTTCGGAGCACCACTCTTCTATATGAAAACACTGAATGCACAAGTGATATTCTATCCTTATCTAACACCATACAATGTGCAAGTTTTTTAGTAGTGCCACAAATCTGTTAAACAGGTGGCAAAACAAAGATACACAGGAGCCACAATGGGAGTGCCCTTATTATTAAATGTCATGAGGGCATCTAAAGAAACAGGAAGAACCATGTGACCCCTCTACCCATAGAAGTTAGCCTTATGGGTACTAATCCTAAAGGGATAACACATTATTATGGAAATGTTGTCGGTACCAAATTATCTGCAAAGTAAAAACAGGGGAAGAAAGCAAAGAAGCAGTAAGTGTTTGACCAAAAAAGGATATCAACAGAAGGAAGATACATAAGACACTGCAGAAAAATACGATTTGACTTTACCAGTGAGCTCCTAGCATAGGTTGCTAAGGTCACTGTTGTGTAACCTGTAAGACAAATGTGCAGCTGTGCAATGTGCTGTGATTGTTTTGTGATGGTTTCAGTGGATGTTCTCTTTACTGCTGTAGTTCTCACACACTTCACTATAGGTGCTGTTGAAATCAATCTTTTGCAGAAAAATGAAATGACCTACCTTACAGTTATAATAACTTATAAAGCTAATTAATGCATAGGACAATGCTTTTTAAAGACTTACTTTTACAGGCAAATATATTTGTATAAAACATAAGCAATGTGTTCCTATAAAAGGCTAGACCCAGGCAGAATTTATACTTTGCAGGATGGGCTAAATTAATTTTAGAACCATCTTTGTATTTTGGAATTCTGTATCAACATTCAGCAGTATTTTGGGTCTAGCTCTGTGGTGAAGAGGGATAAAGCTCTTATGCTGACTGAAGTGACCTGAGCTTAGCATTTTTGATGCTGGAAGACATAGACAAAGGAATGTGAGTGAGTGGATGATGTTGCTGCATCCATCCAGAGAAGAGGAAGAGGTGTTTTCAAGTGGCTTATTGTCACCTTGCACTGTGCAAAATTCTGCCCAGACTGATAACAAGTCACTCATGACAACCTTCAGCATCTCATGTGTGGGAGCACACTTGTGTATAGAGAAGGTGTAACATGCCTCTGTGAAGACACAGATGCTCATGTCAGCCAGTGGGGGTGGGTTTTTTTTCAAAGGCTGTTAGAAACTCCCTGCTGCCCATTTTTATGAGGACTCCCTTGCAGATCTTGAGACAGATTGGGACAGTGGCAGTACTAGGGGAATGATAACAACTAAGTGGGCAGTGGATTGCAGGAATGGGTCCAGTGCTGATATCATCTCTCTCGTGTGGGCCTTCAGGTTGCTATTCAGAAAGGTTTTGTGGTGCAAGGTGCTTAGTGGGCAGTTATTTGCAAGGAAGATTTCCTGTCTTGTGAATGATCCGGTTGAAGGAGCCTACATGTACCAGGGCTCCTTCCGCTTGATTCTCATTTAACTCAACATTCATGATGTTGTTGTTGTTGCTGATAAGGAGCAAATGAGTTGGGACTTATGGGGGAGCTCATGGTTAATGGGTGGGGAGAGAAAATGCATAAAAAAGCCTTCAGCAGCATTTAGTGATGCACTCTGAATCCCTGTATTGTACAGACCGTATTCTTTAGAGTACTGCAATACCCAACAAAACCTAATAAAATTCTTTACACCAATGTCAGTATAGATAAATAAGTATATAAAAGTACCACCACATTACTTTACTAGAAACATTTATGTTATTTCTGGTGATGAACTTGTGAACATCTGATTCAGTTCTGACATGCAATATTAATTTTAAATTTCACTTTGTATTACATACTAGAGAAAGAGAAAAGAAGAAAGTTACTTCCCATTTTTCTGATAATAAACATGAGGAAAGAAAGAGATGTGTCATTGTACTGGAATAATTATTTTCTGCAGCTATGCACTGGTTATTGCTGGGGTAGTAGATTTCATTAAAAATTAACTGAAACTATTTATTTTAGTGGACACTACAAGGATTTAACACTTAATGCAGGGAATATTGTGAGGGGGAGCTTGAAATTGCCATGTATGTCAGGGATATATAATAATAATGTATGCATGCATATGCCCATAGTTGTTGATTACAAGGTACAAGGGTTGCTGTGATGGGGATATTTCATTTTTTTCTTGAAGTTTAAAGACCTGAAGGTTTATTATATTAATTACAAGGGTCAAGGAGTAGTATTCCTTGCTTGGAAGGTATAATGAAGCTATCTCCCACAAAAAATGCACTTTTAAATTAAAGTTTCAATGAAAGCAGTCTTGCTTTCTGTAAGGCGGTTTTCTTTATTTGTGTCTGGTGTCTGTCTGCTTTGATGTTTATAAGCTGGGTTAAATAAAGTTTCCTTTAACATCCTTTTCTTTTCTTCTGTGGAAGTAAACTGCTAATTGTGTCCAAATTCTTCTGCTGTGTTGTTTAGGGTCACATAAGAGGACCATGTTTTTTTGTATTTTTTCCTATTTCTGTAGCGCTTTCTATATTAAATCCCTGACATGTGTCTACCACTTATGCAAGCCACTGCAGGCATCTGTACAGAAACCTCAAGCCAGTGATTATCACATCTGCCCCTACAACACTGGCATATAATCTGGTGTTACTGTTCAACTAGTGTGATATTGAGTTCAAACAAACTATTTGGGCTGTTCTCTTTACTGAGTCATGTGTATGTCCCTCACTTATTGACTTATGTCCTGACATACCCCAATGAAATCCATACTTTGCTACTAGGAGAAATAAAGTTTCTTATTCATACTCCCATTATGGCTACATCCACAATAGCCTTTAATTTGCAATTTATTAACTTCCTATGCAGAAATATACTATCACGGACATTGCTAAAGTTAAGGACAACTACACTCAAAGTGCATTTTATTTCTCCAGAGTACATTTCTCAACTTACAGAATGTTCCTCATGCCTTCTGATAAAAGCAGGACATAGCAGTTTCTTCCTTTCTATGGCATTTATACGCTAGACAGATTACTTAGTGCACAGCATGCTGGGAATGAATTAATTCTTTTGATACTTTCTTCAGGAATCTGTCCTCACTCTTGTATTACTTTCCCAATCATATGTGTTTCTTTTGCTTTCTTTTTTTTTTGCCAGGTTGAACATGCACATAACTATTTTTAGCTCTTTTTGTTTCATACCCACTGAAGTCATAAAAGTATTCAGGCTCAGAATTCACAATTCACAACTACATCTCTTCCCTAAAGTTATAAATGTATTACTATGTTTGTAATCTTAAGACCAATAAACCTGATAATTACTGAGAGAAATCCACTATTTAGCTTAGTTTTGTAAGCTAGGAAACATGATACATGGCTCATTTGGGAAAGAAGTCAGGATCTGAAACTCACAAAATATCACTTTAAAAACAGCTGCCTTATTTCACTTAATGTGCATGATTTACAGGTCCTCATCTATCATTTATCAGTATATCATTGTGGGTTAAGAGTATTACATATGAGCAGTTCAATAATTTGAATAGCAGAGAGTGAAGGACATTTAAGATGTCAAATACCTATTAAGAAATTAACATCAAAATAGCTGTTAAAAGAAGTTTGGTGGTTATACAACATTATATGATAGTGCAGCCTTTTATATATTAAACAATAAAGACAATTACACAGAAATAAGTGTCATATGAGTTTGGTATTTGCCAGAATTGCATTTTTGTATGCTTACCCCCTTATGCTTACCATCTTACTTCAGATTCCACTTTTTTCTGATGATTGGTCAACCTGGAGAGGGAAAAACAGCAGTCAGGGTGGAAAATCTTCAGTACTTTCTTGCCGCCTCATAAAGATGCAGTAGCCAGTCTTTCAGCTCCTTTCTGGCATTTTTAATTTTAATATGTTTCTTTTTTATATATAAAAAAAGCATTTTCTTATTTTTAAATTGCATGTATGTCGTGGTCCCGGGCATTTCATTTCTACCATCTGTTTCCTGCCTGAGACTGTTATTTTCAGCTTCAGTTAGAGTGGATTTTTGGGGAATTTGATGTAGAAATGTACTGCTTATGCAAAATTTTTATTTTAATTATTTATTTGTTTGTTTATAACATTTTAAATATGGGTAGTGTTTTATTTGGGCAGAGACAACGACAGGGCATGTAGTGTTTGTGTTCATGCATTGACAACATATCTGCACTTTATTTCTGTCAGACTAATTTTACTTATAAAGGGTATCTGACAGGATTTTAGCATACTGTTTTTGCATTTACAGGGCAAATGGTGCTTGTGCTCATGTTGTGACAACTTTTCAGCTGTTTACTCCTGTCTGGTTAATTTTATGTCTTAGGGGTTTCTGGCAGAATTTCAGTGTACTGCTTGTACATTGCAGTGTTTTGGAGATTTATATAAACAGGTAAGTATAAGCATGCTGATTGTGTACACTTTTGACAACTTACCTTCTGACTGACTCATTTCAGTGATCCTAATTGCATCTGATGCATTCTTGTCGGACACAGCATATATACCTAACTCTGCTCCTGCTTGTCCGACTTCCATAGTTATTGAAAGAATAAATAACTTATCCTAGAGTCCTTGCTGACCATGCAGGCTATGTCTGCACCTCAGATCTTAGTGGATGAACCTGCAGTGACCATTTTTGTTCCTCAGACCACTCACATACATTTTCAGCTTTGTCTGGTGTATTTCTTTTGTCCACCATGGACTGGGGTTAGTCACATCCTCTCAAGCCATTTCCAGTGTCCAAGTCTGGGTATGAGAGAACTGGTTTTACTGGGACATTAAGTTTTTTTGGGAGATGCTCCTGGATGAGTCATGGGGAAGAGACCTGTTGAAAGGTCACATATTCCACTATTAGTCACTCACAGAAGATAGCTTTTAAGAAAAAGCAAAAAGTTAAGCATTACTCTCCTGAAGGCACAGTATCTATATGAAAAGATGACTTTCTTATATGCTAAGTAGCTGCTGCAGACAGTCAATCCTGGTGGACAGACTTTGGTACCTGTTAAGCAGGTCAGTCAACATTTTGTTGAATACAGGACAGATAAGTCTGACATAGAGAGTAGTATTTGCATTCAACAGATTCTCGAGCCTAACAACCTCTTTGGGAGTGTTTTATTTCTCTCTTTATTTCCAGGATGAGTTAAGTGTTTTTATGAGAACTAATGAATGTTCCATCTGTAATGAGGAGACTTTTTTAATATGCTTTTAACTGGACTTGCTCATTCTACATCGATTCCTCATCTGAAGATAGGTTCATATGTTCGTAGGTTCATAGGTTAGTACTAGGCTGTCAGCCCTAGGGCCTATACAAGCCTAGACATAACAATTCCCTGGCTATTTCTTCCCACAATATTTACTTCCCTGGACCCCTGCCTAGCAGGGTGACTAATGTGATCCCCGGGGTGAATTTCCTATCTCCCATCCAATGGCCTTGGACAGCCCTGGAAGAGGTATATTATGCTGCCTGTAATAACCTTGATTCACAATCTACAGCCCTCATCAAAGCAGGTAAGTAACGGCCAACTGTTATCATCCAAGCCTTATCTTATGGATATAGAGGGGAATGTTTTGAGACAGATTTGGTATTAGAATGTTTTGTTCCTTCACTTTGGCATATAGAATGTTTAACTGTGGGTCCCTTATGTGAAGGTTCATGCCCATCTAAATCTTATTGTTTTTGACATGTCCCTAGCAGTTAAACATGCTTTACAGTTATGTGTAATTGTGCAGATGCTGTGTCTAAGGCCTCTGCTTCTGCTTCTGTTTGAAGAGGTATGCCTGGATATGATAGCAGAAGCTTTCTGTTAATGTAAAATCTGATTTTTTTTTTGTAAATTCATCTTTACAGAAAATGTTGTATTTGGGTCATGTGCTACTCAAGTACACAAACAATTTGATGACAGACGGAAATTAGTTTTGCAGAGTTTCCACGATTTTTCACCCCCCCCCTCAAATCTCTCAGATCCTCTTTCATGCCAAAGAAATAAATAGAGATGGCAGGAGGGGAACAATCACAAAGAGAAACCACTGCAATAACAGGACAGTGTACAACTTCAGGATTGCTATGCTAGCATGCCTTCCTTCTTCTCCCTTCCCTCCTGCCCCAGTCTCTTAAAAATCAGTCCCGACAACTGGTTCTATTCATTCTCTTTGGCAACAGATTATCATCAACTCCTGGGTGTTAAAGGTGGTTCAGGAGGAATACATTTGGAATTGGATAAACAAACCTCCTTTCAGGGGAGTTCTTCCCCACACTCCATTCCAAACTGAATTTCCTCCTCATATTCTTCAGCTATGTTTACCATAGGATTTATAGATCCATTGCCATTTTTCAAGGGGTAAAGGAGTCTATTCCAGAATGCTTCAGGTACCAAAGATAGGGCCTTCTTGGAGACCTATTTTCCTATTTCAGTATAGGAAAGTTCCAATATTCAAGATGTTGATCCTTCAGAGTCTGTCATGTTTTATTCTCCATGGAAGCTTTATGGAAACATGAGACTAAAAGATCTCTGAATTTCTGTGTCTGGGTCACATAGTCAAGTTCCTACATTACCTTTTGGGTCATCTGCAGCATCAAGTCCATTTACAGGCATCTTGCTACAGTCATTACTTATAACAGACTGAATGGTATTCATTTTTTCTTCCTTATGTAGATGATTTACTTATATTTTCAGACTCTTCGACGAGCTATTAGGAGTTCTTAACATGGGTTTAATCTATTCTGATAAATTCTTGATTCCAGAAGAACATTCAGAAATCTTCCTTGACTGCTTCACACTGAACTGTCTTAATAGAATGTGTTATAGACACTCCACAGCAAATGTTTTTGATGCAGGAGGTTTCAATTCAGTCTCATTCTTTAGCCAGAGAGTTTCTCAAGACTCTGTCACCTATGATCCTCATGATTTCAATTGCTAGGTTGCACATGAGAAAGATTCTATAGTATATAAAAACACATGGACTCAACACTTGCATCCTTTAGATTTTCAGATACCTATCTTGGATTTTGTATAAATGGAACTGCACTGATGGAGGCTACACATATAAACAATAGCATATAAGGAAGACCTGTAAAGAAACAACAATGGAGGACATTAAACAATGTGTAGACATAAAGTGGGTACCTGTTGGTAATAGTAAATAAAAGGTCACAATTGTGGCAGAAAAGAAAAAAGATACTGCTAGAACAGCTGCATATGCTTTGAAATTCTATTAAAAAAGTTAATCAAGCACAGGTGAAAAGACTAATGAACATAAACTGGCCTAAGAAATGAAGCACTACTAAAACCATCAGAAAACAGATATATAGATTGCAAGTGACTAGGGATTTATTGATAAATGATCTAGTAGCTGTGGTAGTCATGGAGTGGATAGATAACAGAAAAGGACTGGGAGACCTATGTGAGCTCAGTAGCTTTTCGGAGAGAAAGGTGGAGATTTGAGAAGGGTATGAGAAGTGAGAGAGCTTTAAGCAGCAAATGTAATGAGCGACTGAAGAATTTCTGCAATGATTTGAGCTATAAAAGTAGCATGAGGACTAATTTTGTGGATAAGTAGATTTTCTTGTGATGGCTTACTGTAGTTAGATTAAATCAGATGTAGAAGTTGTGATACCTAACTACTGTGCAAAATAAATAACAAACAAGGAAGGTGAAATAAAACAAAAAATGAACTATGCAATTCAAATGAAACAAATATTCAATAAACAGGCAGAAAAGACCAACATTAAAATTATATAACTGAAATACAGTTTTAAATTAAAAAAATTGAAAACAAATCATAATATTGTTTTATAAAATATAAAAGTAAGGAATGACAATTCACACTGCAAAATTCTTCTGTAGTAATATAGAGGGTTATGAGTGGGCCTCCAGTTATAACCAACTTACTAGGTATTCAATACATGGATGCCAAGAAATTCAATTGTTCTAAATAAGTGGTAAGAAGGCCTAGGAGATAATGTAGGCTGTGATGCATAAAGAACCGTTATTTCTACAGTATATGGCCATATTATGCAAGGTAGCTGTGCTCAGAACTTTATCACCCAATGCAGCATAAATAAACAGATTTAGGCACGTAATATGCCACAGTAACTCCATCTTTCTGCAGCATGCAGGAACAGATCCAAAACAGATATGGATGAGGGAGCTACTGCTGACCATGCTTGAATGTCAGTAGTCATTCAGGAGTATAAGTAGTCCTTGGTACACTCTCTTTACATTTCTTTTCTTATTCTGCACATTTAGAAATGCACATATGTGGTTGTGCACAAAGAACTGAAAAAAACAATACATTTCATGCACTTCTTAAATGGAATCTATAATACATGATAATTAATGCTTGTCTTGCTTGATACCCCCCCATGCTCCTCACACAGTCTGGAGGACTTATTTCTTTTGTTTACGTACCTTGTCTTTCTCTTTAGCTTGTTCCTCCAGTTTTAGAAACACTCTCTAACTAACCAAAAATTCACTGAAAAAATGAATTAAGCCAGAAACCTCCACTAGGCCCCCACAAGCAGTAGGATTTTTGATACTCTAAGGAACACTTAATGATTTTTCCAATCTTTTGATCCAGTCATGGCCTAAAGAAAAATCTTAACTAAAGTTACAAATTCAGACTTAATTTCTTTCAAGGAGGAAATAAGTTGTGTTCAAGGCTTAATGTTCAGTGCTGGCAAAACACTATTTTCCAATAAAATGAAAGGACAACTGCATATGAGGATACATACATCATATGTGAAAACAGTGCTTGCCTTCCTTACCTCCCATCCACAAAAAGACAGTCACATTATTTATACCTCTCTGGTGTAAGAGTGGGATAAAAGTTAATGAACAATACATAGAAACAACATGCCTTCTCACCCCTACTAACAAAAACATACATCACCTATGTACCCCTTTGACATCAGACTAGGATAAAAGTAAACAAACAAAATGCCACAGTAATATATTTCAGCTTGATGCTGTCAAGAGTATATATACAACTTGATTCCTTACCACTAACCCCAGAAGATTGACACTTGTGTATATGTCTGATGTTCATTTGTGAGGGAAGTTAAAGAATAATGAACACTGTAATGTAGTCCAACTTGCTGCTAGACAATTTTCTACGTCTAGATAAAGTATGCTGACCATCTGTGCAAACCTCTGAAGTTTGACTGTGAAGAAAGCTAAGGAAAAAATTATCACACTGTTCCCAGCCTTACCACTACCCCCAGAAGATTGCCACTTCTGTATATGCCTGGTATTCATTTGTGAGGAAAGTTAAAGAATAATGAACACTGTAATGTATTCCAACTTGCTGCTAGACAATTCTCTATGGCTAAATAAAGTATGCTGACCATCTGTGAAAACCTCTGAAGTTTGACTGTGAAGAAAGCTAAGGAAAAAAAATATCACACTGTTCCCAGCCTTACCACTAACCACAGAAGATTGCTGCTTGTGTATATGCCTGGTATTCATTTGTGAGAAAATTTAAAGAATAATGAACACTGTAATGTATTCCAACTTGCTGCTAGACAATTCTCTATGGCTAAATAAAGTATGCTGACCATCTGTGCAAATCTCTAATGTTTGACTGTGAAGAAAGTTAAGGAAAAAATTATCACACTGTTCCCAGCCCCCACATAAACCATGACAACCTTCTAAGCATGCCACTAAGCATGGCCAGTTTTAGACTAGGTGAGACCCACTAGAAAGGTTAAAGATGAAGCCCCCCTACTAGGCCTGTATCAAAATCCCCTTATACAACTGGGAGGTGAGTCACTAAGCCCCCAAAAGTTCTGAGAATCCAGATGTTTTATCATACATTTACTGCCTTATTTTTGAAATATATGACTGTTTGGTTGTTTTCTCCAATCCAGACAAATTATTTATACATCACCAGTACTGTGTGATAAAATTAGCAGTATTATTCACACACACACACACACACACACACACACACACACACACACACACACACACACACACACACACACACACTCACACACTAGTCACTCACACCGCATACCTATAGACAAGCTGGCAGAACAGCAACTCACCTATGGCATTGCTCAGGTGTGTTGGTAGAAGCCAGATCTCATGTATAAAATCTCCAAAGAGAAAAAAGGAAATAAGCCTCCCCACAGAATGAGCCACATATGACAATTCTCACTGTGCGTCTGTGCCAGTGATTTGTTCTTTTCATATGCATCCTGCTGAGACCTCCAAGGATGGTAACTTATACTGTACAATGCTGAAGGATGTCTAGATCTCCTAAGATAGTCACTTATGGTGTGCAGTGCTGAAGGATATGAAATCTGCAACTCAGATATCTCTCAGTATCTAGTGACTACAATGCTCAACAATTTACCACAAAACAAATCTTACAAGGAAGGGACTACAACACAAGGCAAAATCAGTGATAGTCTGTGAAATCAGGGACAGCGTGGTCTAAATTTAAAAGCTGAACCTCTTTCTCAATACTATGTAAAACCAAGAGAAAATTTCATGAAAATGTTCCATTAGGAGAAAAAGCAAGAGCTGTTTCAAATCATCATTGCATGTGTATAATGCATGGAGTTTTCATATTTTTGATAAAATGCATATCTCCTAAACCTGTTTCATTTTCCTGCATTTCTTATACATGTCTATTCTCCCTCAGCATCTCCGTTTGCTTTGCAAAGAATTCAACTAGCACAAGGAAGGTAAAAGATCATCTTGTAGTGTCCCACAAACCATTTACCATGTAAAATTCCCTTACGTCCTGAGGCTAGTCCTCACAGTCAACTCCAACTCTTCACAATAGTGCTGCAGTTAGTAGTCTGACTTCACCTAAATCAACTTGCAACCTTCTTTTTGCACTGCATGCTTATGTGACTTGCTTTCATGGTCACTGCTAATGCTCCAGAGGAAGAACGTTCATAAAAATATAAGGTACCAAATCAAGAACAGATTTTACTGACAGTATGAACATTTCCACTCTAAAAATGATAAATGCCAAGTGGTAAGAAAAAAATGAATATACACATTTTACAGGGGTGCTAACAGTCCCTTACTACCAAGTTCATGCTGCAGATGCCACCCTTTAAGTGTGGGCACCTCAGGAATATGATAACCACCTGAGTGATGAACACACTTCCTAGACTGTCTGAAAAAAAAATAGTCATTTGTGAACTTTTTAACTAACTGTCTTAGCCGTCTGGCTCCTGAAATGTGATAGGACTGTTAGGATCAGCTGACATGGAAACAATCATTACAGTTCAGTTGTATTTATCAGCCGTGTCATTTTTTACAGAGAAAAAAAGAAGGAAAAGAATAACAGCTTAAAACACAGCTGAGAGATGAGCAGTAAAATGGGCGAACTCTAGCTAATCTGCCACTAGCAAGGGGTTGTCAGGTAATGCTTGATGTAACTCTTTAATCCTGTTGTGATTCACTAACTGTGCTCATTATTCAGTTTATGGTGCCATGGCATTGTACATCTCATGCAATACAGTGCAATCTGGTGACATGCATAAACAACACAGATGCAGAGAGCATATCTCAGGGCCAAGGATGGCACAGTGGTGCAGCGGTAGCATTGTCACCTCACAGCAAGAGATTCTCTGGTTAGATTCTTGGCTGGGGTGCCTTCCATGTGGAGTCTGCATGTCGTCCCTGTGTTCATGTGGGTTTCCTCCAGGTGCTTCAGTTTCCATCCCCATTACAAAGACATGCTTTTCGAGCATTTCTCCCCTGGTCTCTGCTGAAAATTGGCTTTATTCCAAGTCAGACTTTCCTGGTAAACAAATGTTAAAGAAATAAAGAAGTGCAGTAGCTGTCCTCAAACATGCACAACACAGGGCAGTATGCTAGCTAAACCAATGCATGATTATAACAGCAGAAGGGTCATTTCCATGTTGGGGACGTGATGCCATGCTGTGTGCCATGTGGAATGCAACTGGCTTTAGTACAGGTAAGTGAATTGTGTGAAGGACAAATGCTCCTTAGCCCATGTCCCTACCCTCTCATGGGGTGCATCTCTTGATAAGATATAAATCCCTCAGTGCTTGTTGGATGGAATTGAGATTTCCATGATGATTTCCATTCCACAGTATAACATAATGAGGTTTACACTATATGGTATAATGTATTTCACTTTTTTGATACTAGTCTTAATGTTTAGCACCCATAAAGCTTAAGTGCGGCAAATAAAACCTACATATTACCCAGGACTACCAATAAGAGGCACTGTTAAACCTACCTATCTACATCCTTTCAACAGGATGAGAAAAAAATCATAGCTGCCAGAATAAATCACAATCATAGATGTCTCTAGAATATAATAGAATGGTACTCAGATAGTATGCGGCAGTCATATTGTGGCTGCTGCCTTAACCCAATAAAACTGTAAAGAATGTAGGAGGTGTCTTTAACACAAGCTATGGCTATCCATCTACAACTTAATAACTCAAGTGTAGAAACCTTTGGAAAAGCATGTTCTACTACAGCTCTTAACGTGTTGGGATCCATGCATTTTAAATATCTGAATACATACAGTACAGGCACTCTAAAATTGCTCATCTTCACTTGTTATCAAACATTTCATGACATATAATATTTTCAGGTATTGTAAAGAATACTATGTCTACTTCTTGAAGACTGAAACTATTCATCATTAAACAAAGAACTGGGCCCTCTAAAATGGCTTGTTTTACTTGTAAGCAAACATTTCAAGATATATAATGTTTTCAGACATTGTAAGGAATCTTGTGTCTACTTCATGAAGACATACACTGCACAATCATTAAACAAAGAACAAGGACATATTACACATCCAGACATTTACCAGAACTTTGCTTGAAAAAAAAATATCTAAAAATGCTATTAAACTGATGATGCAATTTGTTTTTCATCATATGAATCAGGCTACTGCTTTCAATATTTCAAGACACATACAATTAACTAGGCCTATAAACTAATTAAAAACTGGAATGAGTGAGACACACGAGTTTTTGAATTATTTCTTACAGTGTAATGATCGAGCCAGAAGAATCAAACTTCCTGACATTTGCAATGAACAAAGAAAGACATTAATATTGGTTAGTAAGCACATAAATTCCCTCAATGCCACAAAATGTGATAATTTGGAATAAAGTGATGCCATTCAAACAAGATAAAAAACATTTACTTCAGCAGTAACATCTGAATAAATGTATATAGGTCTTAAACTGGCAATATAAACATGTAAAATATTTGTTTTGATGAGTGATTTCATAAAGTTAATGCAAAATGTATTAAATGACAAAAGCTAGTCTTATACTTTCTAATCAAGTGCCTAACACCTTTAATGAAAAAACATTTTGCAAAACTTTTCCATAACGCTAACATGTTGATTGTTCTTTGGATACAAAGTTAAAGATAAAAATATGGCATTACACTGTTTGAAATATCAAAAGTGATTGATGTTTATTGATTACAGACAGTAAGGTAAAATAAAGTTACATATGTCCTCAAGTTAGGACTTGGAGCAGAAAAAATAAAAATGAAAACTACTGAATTAAACCGTTAACTAAGATTCTTTTACACCAAGCAGAACATGTAGATTAAAAGTGTAGAAATATTTAATGAAGGCAGAGGTAGACATCTGAGGTGTATCTGCATCAGTAAGTACTATTTTAATAGAAAAATATGGGCAGATTCAAACAGAAGGAAACATCTGCATGTTGAAGTTTCATTTAATTTAGTCCGACTTAATATTATACACTTGGTCCTTAATGCTTCTCTCCAGTAGAGATGTTGCCATTTGCTGTCAATTTAGAAACATGATTTTGCATTTGTATACTGTGGCTCATCTTAGCATTGCTATTTGATATAGATATGGAAGCATAGTCTTAGGATAATATTTGGCTAGATAACTTACATGCCTGGCCCATGAGCATGGTAAGAATGTTTTGTACATCTAGCAGAGTTGATTTGCCATTGGAAATGCAATGTCTTTAAACAGCAGGTCTTCAGGGAAAAACATTGCATTGGTTGTTTCTACTCTTCCACCCACTGTGGACTGCATTTAAATGTATTTTATCTGCCAGGTCTTACTGAAGAGTGTTGTAATTAAAGAACTTCTTTTAAGTAAAGACATGAGTAACCATCCTTGGGAGACAACTGTTCTCATAAAAATGTTGATGGAATGGTTTGCTATGTATTTTTTGTTGTGCATTTCATTCTTTTAATAGTATAGAGCCGTGTTTCATGTCTATTATGCACTTTTCAGGCCATAACTATATAGATAATTGATACTAACTGTTCAGTCCTAATGGGTTCATAGTCAAATACTAGGATACCAGTCTATTGACTATTACAAGCTTAGCCAATTGTTGGAATCAAACCCTGTACCTGTGAGGTTAAGGCCTTAACCATTATGTCAGTGACTTGCTAAGGGAGAAGTGGATTGGGATGAGACATTTGTAGTTAATTCACATTGGATGGTCTGGGTATAATTTTTTCAAACTCCTATATAGCATTTCAGGGAAATGCTAACAATATTTCAAAACTAACTGAGTGACATAGAATACTGATTTATGTCACTTAGGTTCATAGGCTGGTACTAGGCTATTGGCCCTAGGGCCTATACAAGCCTAGTCATAACAATTCACTGCCTATTTCTTCCCAGAATGTTCACTTATCTGGTCTCCTGTCTAGCAGGGTGACTGATGTGATTGCCTGGGTGACTTTTCTATCTCCCATCCAGTCATTAAGGTTCCTTTTTAAGAGGGCCAAAGAGGCGTTCAGCTTGACATGTATGGGTAGTCTATTCCAGAGTATGGGGAGTCTCTGGGTCAGAAACGTATCCCTCCAGCATGTTTTGTTCATTGTGATGACCAGGTTTAGATCCCTGGAGTGTGTGGCTCTGAGGGATTGGGATTTCTTAAGTGTAGCATATCCAGCAGCACTGGGTTTTACATGGCCTTGTATGTTAAGCAGAGATCACCGCTGAGTAGGCGATATGTGACAGAGTATAGCTGGGGTTTTTTTAGATGGTCAACATAGGGCATCTGCTTTAGGCCTGTGATTCTTTTAGTGAGGTATTTCTGTGGCCTTTAAAGTTGCTGCAGATGTCTTGTGAAGTACATACCAGACGAGGTGTTGTACTCTATAATGGGTCTAATGAGGGATGAGTACAGTGGGACAATGACCTCCTTTTTTCTGGCTGAAAATCCCTTAGTGATGAGGTGTGCCACATAGATGGATTTCCTGACTGTTGTGGCTATGTGGTTATCGAAGGTGAGACCACTGTCCACCTGTGTCCCTAAGTCCCTTATCACACTTTCGGTGTTTAGTGTACTGCCACTTATGTGGTAATTCATGGGTACATGTTTTTTCCCAATGGGGATAACTATACATTTCTTGGCATTGAGCCACCAAGCATGTGTGTTTGTAAGGCCCTTTTGTAAAATATCCACATCATTTGGGAATTCAGTAATGGCTCCCAGTTTGCAGTTATCTGTGAACTTTGCTAGCCAGAGTCCGTTAGTGCTGGCCTGTACTTCAGAGAAGTAGATGCTAAACAAGAGTGGTCCCAGGACTGAACTCTGAGGTACTCTGCTTGTCACTTCTCTGGAGCTGGATTTTGAGTCACCTACTTTTACAGTGTGGGTTCTGTCAATAAGCCAGTTGGCAACCCATCAAGTGACATAGGGATTAATACCCAGCTTAGTAAGTTTATCTGTGATTCCAGAGTGGGGGATGGTGTCAAAGGCCTTGGCAAGGTCTAGATAGGCTGTGTGGACTGCCTTACCCTTGTCCACGGCTCTGGAGACTGATTCAAAGAAGTCAATCAGGTTGAGGAGACAAGATTGCCCCTTTACAAAACCAAACTGGGTGGGGTCCAATGTTTGAAGGTTGCCAATGTCTTTGTTTATAAGTTCTATGATAATGCATTCCATGGCTTTGCAGATCAGGCTCTTCAGACTGATGGGATGATTGTTCCTGGGATCCAAGGTGGATTCCCCCCTTGTGGACTGGGATAACTGTACTGTTCAGAGACATGATATCCGTTGCCTCCAGAGGTACATTAGGTACTTCAGATTCCATCTGGAACATTCAGAGATATTCTTCTATGCTTATCAAGTAGTATGGGTAAAAGAAGTGCTCATGACTTGACTACATCACCCCCAATAATGTAGATTTTGTTTTGAGTCGGACCAATAAGATGACCGGTCTAAGCTCTAAGCTAAGTATAATAAAAGTTACAATGGAGATATTGCACATTGTATAGCATTATGATAGGTGACACTATATAGAAACCAGTGGATGTTTTTTTTAAATTCCCCTTCCAAGTGATCCATCAAATTGTTTTGTTTCTACTGCTGGACAGATTGCTCACTTGGGCGATCTGTGTTACATTATTGCTATAGGTTGGTATGCTTACACATGGTTCCTTCTTTTTGTGTATAAGTACACTGTTAGAGGTCTGTTTTTATTACTGTTGCTTTACCTGCTGTATTACTCTCTTTCACACTTACAAAACTTAGTTTGGTTCTCAAAAGTGGCTAAATCTGTTTGTAGGCTTGTTATTTACTTATTTATTCATTACTGCCATTACTGTTAGCTTGGTTTGGTGACCTCTTTCACTTCAGTTCTTGTCTTCTTGGTTACATGTCTTGTAGGATTTTATTTACTACCTCCATTTCTACTTTCTTGGTTATCAGGTTATCATGACTGTTTGTACTCAGATCTTCTAACTATACATTGGTGCACTCATCCTTATAAGATCTAGACCCACCTGGCTGAAATGAATGATCTGCAGACACATATCCTCTCTTTCTTTCTTCCTAGAATTAAATGTATTTTGTTAGTATAGAAACTGTCAAATACTCTCAGACAGTAAGCTATTTACTTCACATACATAATACAGTCTGGGAGAGGAATAAGTATCTGCACAACTTGGAAGCCATCCTCTCATGGAAAGAAATGGTCTGTGAACACCACATACTAACACCCATATATCTACACAAGCATACCAAACCAACATATACAAGGTTGTCAAAAAGTCACTTTCACAGTTTCCTAGAAACAGGAAGATAAAGCCTGACCAGGGATCTAAACACATGACACCACCACCCACAGACATAATGAAGAGTCACAATGCTACAAACTGTAAACTGTCAACTACCATTAAAACCACGAATACAGGCAGAAATGTCCTAGTAATTGGTGACTCCATTGTCAGGCACACAGGAAAAGAACAGGGTGACAATTGTCTCTATTGCCAGGATCTATGATGAGATACTGGCTCTTTAGTCCCTTTCTCTGTGGAAATATGAGAATGACCTCCTGGTTTCCCATGTAAGTGTGAATAACTTGAGGTTCTCAACCCTTAAAGGACATGCAGAAACACATGTCGGATCTCACTATGCAAGCATCAAATGCAGGTAAATCTCTGGTCCTGAGTTAAATCCTACTTTCATCCGGAATTATGTCTAATTACAAAGAAACGATAACTGGCTTCAGCAATTGGCTAAGTACTTGGTGACATTCTTGGGAGATCAAGAATGCATCAGCTTGGAGGGAGATGGTAAAGAAACTGACTTGCTTTGCAATGGGGTGGCTTGTACCTCTCCTTCCAAAGTTTCCACTTAGTGGCCAAGGCTTTTGTTACCCCCATAGTGCCTTTTTAGGAAGAGTCTGGCTACTGTACATTCCAACATATCTGAGAAAGACAATGTTGCAGCAAAATTCTGAATTAAACTTTTTGGAGGTTGCTGTTCTCAGTGCTAGAAGATTAAATAACACATTGCCTGATCTTGCAGCCTTCCTGAAACTTGAACTGATCCCTGTCTGTGTCATAAATGGGACTTGATTTCATTATAAAGATAGCACTCCATCCTTACCTGGGTTTAGCTATTAACCATGCATCCATATTCAAGGAAATGATGGGTATATTTCTATACTGAGTCAGAGACAATGCTCCAACTTCATCAGACAAAAGAAAAGACAGCAATTAACCACTTTATATACTTACAAGTGGATGCAATTAAACCAATCACAAATTAACCATCAGTAAATTACATTCACTAATTCATGTAGGGTTATAAAAACATCTAACTCCATTGTGGCAGCAGTAAACAATTCAACTAATACAAGATACCTTCTCCATTTACAATATGTATACTTAAAACCATATACAAAACATATTAGAAACCTATACATAAATACATGCATATAATAAAAATATATATGTTAAAAATTAAAAATTAACAAGTTGTAATACCCTTTCAGCTAAAATACTAGTAGAGCTAAACACATAGTTGATACAAGTGTGGGTAATTATAAAGTAAAAATTAAAACTTGAATGATTTTTACTTAATTATTCCTACATTTAAAAATGCAACTTATGTACATGAATATATATATGTGTGTGTGTGTGTGTGTGTGTGTGTGTGTGTGTGTGTGTGTGTGTGTGTGTGTGTGTGTGTGTGTGTGTGTGTGTGTGTTTGTGTGTGTGTGTGTGTGTATCTGTGTGTGTGAATAAAAGACCAAAACGCATGTTTCCAGTAGACAAGTATATAAAAGTGCAACCTTATCGTAAATATGACACTGATTATAGGAAGGCAAACAAAGGCTAGTGTGACACTTACTGTAGAAAGGCATACAAAATATACTTAAACACTTAGTTAGAAAAACTGAAGTGCTGGTGCACAAGCTATAGGCACTACCTAGCAAGTGCTTTAAACTTTAAAAGGCATTTGATTGATACATATTTGTTAAGGCCAGGAGGTATATGGGGCAATGTGCGAACTTGCCACTTAAGCTCACATTCCACAAGTTTAAGTTCCCATGGACCTCCTCTTATATTATGTTCTAACTACTGTATTACTGCAAATGCAAACCTGTGAGTGGGGTAATATAAAATGTGTTTTGCCAATGCATTTGTAGTAATCTGTTTGTGTATGCTGTACTGGTGTTTGTATATCCTTTGTTTTATTTTTCTTTCGGTTTTGCCAATGTAGTATGATGCGTACCCCTCGCATAAGGCTACATAGGCAACCCCTTTACTGTCACAGTTAAATTTGCCTTCTATATTGCATGTTCTGCCCATAATACAAAGTTTGTTGCCCGTCTTAATAAATTTACACTTAGGGCAGCTACCACATTTTGCCATACCAAAACTACCCTTACATATTTTTCTCTGTTTCTCTAACAGGCATTTCATATTGGGTCCCCTCCTATAAGTGAATTTTAGGGCTGCTTCCAATATTTTATTAAGACCATCATCTTCCAAAATTATGGTCCAATTCTGCCTATAGCTTGTGGACCAGCACTTCAGTTTTTCTAAGTGTTTAAGTATATTTTCTATGCCTTTCTACAGTAAGTGTCACACTGGCCTTTTTTGCCTACCTATAGTCAGTGTCATATTTACCATAAGGTTGCACTTATATATACTTGTCTACTGGAAAATGGGTTTTGGTCTTTTATTCACACACACACACACACACACACACACACACACACACACACACACACACACACACACATATATGTATATATATATATTCATGTACATATACATAAGTTGCATTTTTAAATGTAGGAATAATTAAGTGAAAATCATTCAAGTTTTAATTTTTACTTTGTAATTACCCACACTGGTATCAACTATGTGTTTAGCTCCCCTAGTATTTTAGCTGAAAGGGTATTATACCTTGTTAATTTTAATCTTTAAAGTATATATTTTTATTATATGCTTGTATTTATGTATAGGTCTCTGATATGTTTTATATATGGTTTTAAGTATACATATTATAAATGGAGAAGATAACTTGTATTAGTTGAATTGTTTACTGTTGCCACAATGGAGTTAGATGTTTTTATAACCCTACATGAATTAGTGAATGTAACTTACTGATGGTTAATTTGTGATTGGTTTAATTGCATCCACAAGTGGTTAATTGTTGTCTTTTCTTTGTCTGATGAAGTTGGAGCATTGTCTCTGATGAAAGCGCTCACAATAAATAGAGTGGTGTGGAGTATTTACAGCATGCTTGCTTTTTTGTTATTTTACCAGTTTGTTCTTTTTTGGAGTTACTACATTTCTATATTTGCCAGAATCATATTACCTCTAGGTAGATTCCCTGATACCCTGAAACAGGACTTACTGAAGTCCAGCTTATCCTAAACAAACAAATTATTAGTGTATTGCCTGTTTTAGGACACCATCTATAAGAGATTCCTGAATGCACATTCCGATATACCCATAATAAAAAAATCCATTTTTGATTGGTGTCTTTGATTATACATTAATAAACTCATACACTATTACCTCAAAAGTTGGGTGTGCCCAAAAATTCATGGTCCTAATAAATGATAACTCCATATAACATTTTGTTAGCCAACCCACTAGGGGCCAAAACCTTCTAGACTTTGTCCTTACCAGTGTATAACTTCCCAGGGTACCATGCCTATAGTATGCTCATCCCTGGTTAAATCCAACAATAAACTAGTGGCCTTCTCCAGTGAGTAAACCTGAATTTAAGGACTTCAAGAGAACAAACTTACTCAAGCAATATGATGTGCCCACAAAATGTACTTGTAATTTCACTATTTCACTAGAATCCACGTATAGTCAGCTGCTATTTGTGCAACAGAATTCTACAAAAGTAAATATGAATACCTTGCGAGCATGCCCACTTAATAAAGGTCTCCATCCCTATGAGTACAGAAAATAATGCAATACAAAAACATTTTTAGCTTGTCTGGTTATAGTGCCAAAGTTGTCCAAGGCCTCAGAGTCTCTGAGTCCAGTCAAATTTCTTGGGCAGAGCAATTCCTCCTCTATGATGGAAAACTGCCAGTTTCAACATATAGATGGAGTTGAGTGCCCCTGAGTCCATTCAGCACCAGAATTCCATCTGAAGGGCATACAAGTAAATGCAGGCATGATGGTCATCATGGCTGCCATGTCTGCATTCCACATGTTCAGTAAAAGAAACATAGATGTAGAGCTACTAGCTCACCATTTATTTTTTTAAGTGTAGTAAAATGACTGCCCCCCCCCCACCCATGAGTTCAGAATATGGCTTGCACTACCCACTTTTCTGCATATCCATTGTCACAGGCAGCCCTCCACTGCTGGATAGCTGCAGTACAGCTACGCCTGTATGTGGAACTAGGTACTGCAGACAGTCCAGCTTCCCACTTTGTACTGCTTGCAGTACCTACTTCAACATACAGAAGGATCTTCTGCCACTCCACAAAATGGGCTTTGCCATTGATTCGGCTTTGTACATTGGTGGGCCTTGTCAAAGTACAATATCAAATTATTCATTCAACACAGCGAGGCTGATTCTCCATTGTGAACTGGACATTGGGTTGTGCCATTCCCCATTAGTGTATGCTGTATAGGTGATAAAATAGCCACATCAGAGACAGAATGTACTTTTTTCTTACTGCTCACATTGTAAGCCCTTCTGATAGTTATCTAATGAAGCATTACATACTTTTTGCAGCAATCACTTTTGTGCCGAAACTGTGAGTTACAATGCACTTTTATTCTGGGAGGATGCTGTAGGGGAAACTCCATTTTCTTTAAGGTGCACCTCACAGTTGATTACAGACAGACAGACACATGCACATGCATGCGCACACACACACAGACACACACACACACACACACACACACACACACACACACACACACACACACACACACACACACACACACACACACACACAGACACACAAATGGGATTCATATTCTGCTTAAGATTGTATTTTAGTGCTGACAGAATTAAAATGCTTATATATGATGTGATTGTGACATTGAGCGGACTCAGCATATATTTATTTTTGCTTGAAATATTGCATTTTGCACAACCATTTCATTCCTTACAGTTTTAGTTATCTTGGGATATCAAATACTTTTACCATTCTGTTAACCAAGCTTTCATTTTTCAAACAAAACCACTAAATTAAATAAATGAATAAATGCATGCACTGGGACTTCTAATGGCATGGTTTGTGTATCCCATCCTTCTCTTACCAACTTTCAATGAAGACACACTGAGGCTAAATTTTAGAAGTGCTACATAACATTACTTAACATTCTTAACAGTTATTAAAACAAGCTATAAAATGTAAGAGAAATAAAGGATAAAGTTAGCTGTAGTTATAGTTCTGTGGGAATGCCTCATCTGGAGAGTAAGATTTTGTTCTATAAAACACTTGCTGTTGAAACTACAGCTAAATGCTGGTTTATGTTTCAAAAACATTTAGATGGTGAAGTTTTGAAGTTCTAATTTTAAATTACATGTATCTGTAAAATATGCCATCTTGTTTTAAAGCAACTTAAAATACATAACAGGATTACATTTCCCAAGATAAATTAATATCTGCTTGGTCTGATATTCATTTGCATCTCCCTGATTATGGCTACCTTTAAAATGTATTTGTCACTTTGAGAAGCATTTTTGTTTTACATCAGCTTCATTTTTTTGTTATACTCTTCACATTACAGTTCTGATTTTCAAATAATAAAAGTTATAGTGAGTTGCATGATTTTTTTAGTTATTTTGTTTACTCAGTTTTTTTTTCTTCGGTCATACCCATAAAGTGATGTCATAGTAGGTACTGGACAATGTTTTACATATGACTGCAAGAAAGTATGGGTAAGCAGAATAACTTACCTCTTTAAAGAGGCAGCTTCATGGAGTCACATATTTATAGATATTCCAAGGTCACTGAGTCTCATGGCCATTCTTGCCATGCAAGTATTTTACATCAGGTAGCAACTCTTTTATCTAGAAGGGCCTTATTGGTCAATCCTGGAATGAATTTTTGGATAGCAATCCAGTCATCTAGTTTTTATTTAAAGTATAATACTGAGTCTCCTTGCTTAGCATGCAGAAGAAGTTTATTCCAGAGGTTTGGCAGGTGATGGGTTATAAACATTTTTTATTATTATTTTTATTTTATCTATTTCATATTTGTTTACCAGGATGGTCCATCTAGGTAAAAAAGAACCTGTTTTCAGAGAAGGCTTGGGGAGAAAAGCTCCAACTTACATACTTAATATACAAACAGTATTAGAGTAAAATGCAACAATATTTGAGAGAAATTGTTACAGATACATGTTAAGAAATACAAGTTAGTATTTTAAATGGAACATATATACATATAATACATATTATACAATAGATCCTTAGGATATTTGCACAATCCATTTTAAGATTTTCTGTGACATATGTAGTAGTTAAAACTGTGGTTCTTTTTTAATGCTGAAATGAGATGTTAGCTACTTTTTTGTGGTACAGAACAGCCATAGTTCTACAAGTAGAGGGTGTATTATTAGATGTGTAGAATATTACATGGATGTTAGCTAATCTTAGGTATTGTTAGTTGATTATGAGAAGAGTGGGAGAGAAAGCAGGAAATCAGATTAAAATAAGAGTAGGTGAGAAAGCTGGAAGTCAAAGTGTATAGGAAAGTGGAGGAAGGAAGTGGATGAGAGATTTTCAAGGAGCTGAGCAGCATGGGCATAGCCACAATTTGTTTAGATGCTGTTGTGGGGAATTTTTAAAAGCTGCTAGATCAGGAATACTTCTGGTTGATAGTGGAACAGAGTCCCATGCTTTAGCGATAGTGTGAGAGTATAGGTTTGTCTAGGTATTTTAGAGGCTTTGGAGATAGTAAGAAGCTTCTATTTTGGATCTAATGGACATCTTAGATTAGAAAGAATGGAGGCACCGTATAGAAGGGAGGATAGTAGAGAGGATAGTAAGAACATTTTAGCAAGGCAGACCTTGGTTGCTGAGGTAAGGGAGTGTTTGTTTCTATAGAGGATACCTTGTTTCTGGTGTTTTTTTTTTATATTTTGTTGGACATGAAGATCGAACTTTAAGTGATCATCTATAATAATAACTAGCAGTTTAGGATGGTGGACTATTTCAAGAATGGTATTGTCAGCCAAGTGTATGTTGAATTGCTTTATGTCAATAGAATGATTTTTTTTTGGTAGGAAGAGAAGAAGTTTTATTTATTTATTTATTTATTCGTTTATTTTAGGAATACTTGATAGCAAGTCAGGATTCAAATGCAGAGAAAGTTTGTTGCATGATGGTATGGATTAGGGGTAGTGAAGATAATGGTGGAGTTAACTG
Source organism: Protopterus annectens (assembly GCF_019279795.1). Lineage (NCBI taxonomy): Eukaryota > Metazoa > Chordata > Ceratodontiformes > Protopteridae > Protopterus > Protopterus annectens. Next base: position 129,711,459 of record NC_056725.1, on the reverse strand, counting down.
CATACTGTATGAGTGAACCAGTGGATGAGGCAAATCATAGGCTGTTTGTAAATATATATTGTAGGGGACCAAGGACAGAACCTTGTGAGACTCCAGTGGGGTTGTGTAGAAAAGGAGAGATTTCATTTAGCCACTTGACTGCTTGATTTCATTAGTGCAGGTAACTGTATAACCATTGTAGAGTGGTAAAGGTAAGGCCTAAGTATGATAGCTTGTCAAGGAGTATGGAATGAGAAACAGTGCCAACTGTCTTATAAGGTCAAGAAATATAGCAGAATCAGAAGCAGAATTTGTTTATAGATTCGGTAAAGAATAGGAGGGCTGTGGATGTGCTGTGGCTTGGCTGGAAACCATGTTGGGTATGGGTAAGGAGGTTGTTTTGCAGTAAGAATGTGATTAGTTGTTGGTGTATACATTTTTCTAGTATTTTAGAGATGGAGGCTAGAATAGCTGTGGGTCAGAAGTTGGTCATGGCAGCAGATTTACGATCTTTGTGAATAGGGATGATATGGGACATTTTCCATATTTTTGGCACTAGAGATTCTAAAATTGATTGACTGAGGAAGATGCTGATTTGTTAAGCAATGGAGTTGGCAGCTAATTTCAGGTATTGAAGGGGGGAGGTTGTCTGCTGAGGTAGACCAGGGTTTAAGTTTCAGCAGAAGTCTTTTTATGAGGCTTGTAAGTATTGGTTGCAAGAAGAATGTGATAGAGTTACTGGAAAGGAGTTTTGAGCTGGTATGAAGGGAGAAAGTCAGAATTAGCTGGAAGAGTACTATTAAGGGATGTTGAGTAGAAAGAGGAGGAGCCTAAGTTGGGGGTTTTAGAGATCAGATTGGCTATGGATCGTATGAAGTGGATGTTAAAGTGTTTGGCAATTTGTGAAGGAGAAGCATTTAGTGAGAAACAGAGTTCTTTTTTGTGCCATGGTTAAGTAGGGTTGAGATTGAACTTCAGAATTTTTTGGATTAGTTTTATGATCCTGCTATAGTTGGATATAGTATGATTGTTTATCTTTGCCCAATTGTTTCTTTACTTGGTTTCTTAACTGTTTGACGTGTAATAGATCAGTTTATTTTTTACTTTGTTTCCAGTGACCCAGGCTTCATCCCTCTTTTTCATTAGATTTTTTGCATGCTTTAGTTGGCTAAGGGGCAGAATTCTTTTTAATTCTTTTATGACTAAAGCTAGTGTGTCTAGTATTTTTAGAAAGCTCATGTTGATGTAGTGGATAGTTACATCTGGAAGGGGATGTTTTAGTGGTGACCAGTTTATTTTGTGGAGTAGTGCATTGAATTTGTCTTGGGTAAACTTAGATAGGTTACAGATGGATTTTACAGCATGTGTTTTTGGTAGGTTCATTTGTAGGTACATTGGCTCTGGTGGAAAATGTGGGTAGATGGTCACTGTGGGAGTTTGGCAGTGTGTCACTAGCTGTAAAGTTAGAAGGGTGTGACACTGGAATCCAGTCTAAGGTAGACTTTTGAGTGTAGTCCTTATTGAACATAGTAGGTGAGTAAATGAGTTGTGAGGAACCTCAGATGCTGATGATATTTGTTAGTATTACTGATGAGATGGATAGTCAATCTATATTTATATCACCTAGAATAATAGTCTCATGCTTGATTGTTTGGGAAGTTCAGGCTACTAAGTCTTCTAGAACAGGTATACTTTGTCCTGGAGGAATGTACAGAACAATGATGCAGATGTGTTTGGTACTGTTAACATTTATGAAGGATATGAGCATTTCAGTGTTGTGGAATGTGAGGATGCTGTCAGTATAAGGAGTTATACTAAGGGTGTTGGGGTAGAGTAGGGCTACTTCTCCACCTTTCGTATGGTTTCTGTCTGATCTAGTTATGCTGTAGTTTGGTGGTGTCACGTCAGAGACTTTTATGGAAGGATTTAGCCAGGTTTCAGTTAGGTCAAGGATGGCTGGTTTGTGTTGGTCTATCCAAGCATGTAAAGGGGATATTTTATTGCATATGCTTCTAAGGTTAAGGGATATAATGTTTACATTTCTTGGACCTCTTCTAGTGTCTTGGTGAGTAATGGGGCCTGAGTTGGGGTGGATGTCTCCACATTGGAGCAATATAGCGATTACATAGGAACATAGGTTTCTGAGTTTTTTTGAGAAATATCTGTAAGAGGCATTAAGCAAGGTTTACTATGTAAAGTGTCCAGGAGTTTAAGGTTGAGAAGTAGGAGAGAGTGTAGGGAAATAATTGTGGGGAGATATCAGAAAGACTGTTAAGAAGAGATTGGTGAGTGACAGTCAAGGTGTCTGATGAGGAGTGGATTGTTGGAGTTTGAGGAGGTAGTGATGTTACATGTGTAAGGATTACTAACAGAATTACTGGATATTAAAAGCATTGTTGGGTGAATAGGACATTTTTGAGGGGAATTGTTGTTGTTAAGGGTGGAGTATGTAGTGTTAAGGGAGTTGGTGTATTAGTTAACAGCTGTCCTTAATGTGTGTGTGTGTGTGTGTGTGTGTGTGTGTGTGTGTGTGTGTGTGTGTGTGTGTGTGTGTGTCTATATATATATATTTATATGTATATATATATATATATATATATATATATATATATATATATATATGTATATATATATATATATATATATATATATATATTTGGGTGTACTTTCCTACAATGAAAATTCACTTTTTTGAAATGGGAAAGTACATCCCCACTTAAGCGAAAGTGCACTTTAACAAAAATGCAGTTCTGCTTAAGCTCACTAGACTGAACCTACTGCACCACAATGGAGGACATTGAAAAATGGGCTATGTCCTCCACTGTGGTGCGATAGTCATGGACCTTAGGGTTAGGGCATGGGTCAAGGTAAGTGAATAGCCCTACTAACTATCCCCTTACCCTAACCCGTGCCCTAACCCTAAGGTCTGTGACTATCGCACCACAGTGGAGGACATAGCCCAATTTGGAATGTCTTCCATTGTGGTGCGATAGTCATGGACCTTAGGGTTAGGGCACGGGTCAAGATAAGAGGATAGCCCTACTAACTATCCCCTTACCCTAACCCATGCCCTAACCATAAGGTCCATGACTGCTAACCCGTTCGGTCTAGTGGGTTCGCGAGAGTGTACTTTCGTGAAAGTGCACTTTCGGATTAGTGTGGGTGTATTTTTGAAGGTCGAAGTAGTGAACTTTCGTTCTTCAAAAGTACACGCATATATATATATATATATATATATATATATATATATATATATATATACATATGGGTCTACTTAATAACACCCACATGCCAAAACACCGACAACAACGAAACCGAAAGTTCAAAAACACGAAACTTCACATGCCCAACAAACCACAATCCCGACAATCAACAAAACAAATACCTTTCCCGAAAAACACACACACAACACAAGCACACCAAAAACCTTAGAAACCTACACTAAACCTTACATACGCAACTATCTATGCACTAACCTTAACCCAAACCCTAACCCTAAGGTCCGTCACTGTCGCACACTTACCTTACCCGCACCCTATCCCTAACTCACTTAATCCGCTGCTAACCCTCAAGTCCATCACTATTGCACACTTACCTTACCCGCACCCTAACCCTAACTCACTTAACCCTCCCCTAAACCTAAAGTCCGTCACTATCACACACTTACCTAACCTGCACCCTACCCTAATGTCTGTCACTATCACACACTTACCTCACCCACACCTTGACCCTAACATCTGTCCCTATCGCACAGTTAGCTTAACATGCTGGTGTTCTCAGAGTCGGGATTCTCAACTTTTGATCATCTGTGTTGTCGATCTTCCGGTGTCAGTGTTCTCTTTGTCGGCGTTATGGACTTTCGGCATTTTCAGGTAGACCCATATACATACATGGGTATTGTACTTTTCAGGGATGTGTTGGGAAGTGGTAGATGGGATAGGGTTAATTAGGTTGGTGGTTTGATTGGTTACCAGATTGAGGTGGTGGAGTTTTAGAAGTATAAGTGTAGAAGTAGTGGGGATGGATGGGAATTGGAGGTAGGGTAGTGGAAAGGAGTGAGCCCGAGTTGAGCGGGTGCGAACGGAGTTGGTTACACTGAGACACAGTTCCCTTTAAGAAACCATCAGTAAGTACTGTCTGCTTAAAGCCCAAAGCTAACTGTTTCAGTAAGTAAAAAGAAAGAGGCAGATAAGAGGTATAAGAATGGGATGTGAATGCTGAAGTTTTAAACTTAATGTGTGTAAAGTGTTAGCGAGATACTGAAAAATTAAAAGGTAGTAAACTGAAAAATTTGGAGCTATGGTGCATAGAGAGACAGACTACTAATGTAACACAGGGCAGTGAATAGTAACAAGTGTCTGAAGTTCTGTGGGATTTAAACAGAAATAGGGTGGCTAACTACAGATGGGTGATAGAGAGCTATTAAAAAGTTCTTAGGAGGTATAATTAGGTTATAAAGTAGGAAAATAGGCAAGTTGTTTTACCAAGTAGAGCAATTAAGATAGGGCCTTTAGCATGATGGACTAACTAGAGGCTAGTAAGAGAATGGGGAAAGGGTGCATTACTGTGATATGCGATGAGTCCATTGATAGGCAAGAAAATAAAGGAGATGTTTATCTGCTAAAATGGTAAAATAATGCTGAAAAATGCAACATACTTAATAAGTCTTGTGGATCAGTGCTGCTGTTGGATTCAGAAATAGCGGGTAGGATGTGCTGCAGGAGAAGACAAATGAGGTGAAATGAGGTACCTGGGTGCTGTGTTTAACTTTTTTTTTTTTTTTGCTGTTTGAACTACTGGATGGCATAAAACAGACTTTGTGCACCTCAGTTTTTCTTAAGCCATATCTGATGCATTAGCATGAAAATATAGTTGTTTATGTATTCATTTAGGTAGTGAGGCATTGTGGATTAAACCTGTTATGATGTCATGTGACTCTGATTTCTAATCTGAGCCAAAATCCATCATGTTGTATTTATCCTTTGGTGAAGATTTGGATTCCTGGTTCTATTATTGGTAGAGATTTTAGATTTGTAGAGAAACAGAAGGTCAAAAGCAATTGGTTCTCTAATGGTGCAGCAAGCAAGACAGATGCCCCCCCCCCCCAAAAAAAAAAGTGAATAATTCACTGAATAAGGGGCTAGACCTTCTTGTCTTGCCTGGTAGCCCAGAAACTTTACTTCTGTTATATTTTTAGTTAAGGAACTTTGAGTTTTTTAAACTTGATTGATATGTTAAGTGAGGTACATCCCAAAAGGGGTGTTATACTCCATAACTGGCTTGATTAAAGCTGAGTATAAGGGAGTGATGACATCCTTAGATCATGATGAAATTCCTTTGACATTTAGCTGGGCTAAATAAAAGGATTTCCTGACAACCACTGTTACATGATAGTCAAAAGAGAGAGCTATCAACCCCTAATCCCCTAACTACATTTTAATTTTCTAGAGGTGTGCTGTCTAGACAATATGAAGAAGTGAGTGGATGTCTACCAAAAGTGATGATACTGCACATTTTAGCTTTTAGTTTGTTAATACACTGATAATTCACTACGGTGAGTTCATTCTGGAGGGTTTGTGTATGACAGAGTGACTTAAAATGTATTGGTTATGTTCTAAAGCAAATGCTAAGTAACAAACCTTTGGATTTAGATGTACCCTTTTTACCATATACAATGCTAAATTATACAGTTTCTGAAGTAAAAAAGTGTATTGGTTTTACATTTTATTTTATTGGTAAGGACCACCCCTTCAAAATTTTCTCAGAGCTGAAAATTTCTGCCATGACATCATGAAAGATTAAACCCACAGTGCCTCACTACCTAAATGAATGCATAAACAACTTTACTTCTTTGTTAATGCACCAGATGTAGCTTCTTTCTTCCTTTCTAGATGGGCAGCTTCACAACTGGTGCTTCCAGATGGAACGCCTCACGCTGAAAATTAACACATCATCATGTAGCAGTAAAGCTATGATGTTAACTAAGATGCATCTCCTCTAAAAAAGGTAAGCTGTTTTAATTACCCATTATGCTTTGCAGATGTATGTAAATCTTAGCTCAATATCATGGCATCTTAGTGCGGGAGTTGTTATAGAGAAAAACTGAGAAAGCAGTGAAGGTAAAAAGTCAAACAGCACACTATAATCCCTATTTTGTGCCAAATCACTTGCAACTTTATCCTGAGGAATACAACCAGAAAATAAATTAATTGTAAAGCAAAGATGTTTCCAAACATGACCAACATGCCTTAACAACTCCCAGCTTGCAATCATCTGCAAAATTTGTTAGCACGAGGTCTTGACTCTCAGCTTGGAGCGGTTGGGGTTGGCATAATGGTTAAGGTGTTTACCTCACAGGCACAAGGTAAGGAGATTGATTCTCACTTTTGAAAGGGAAATTGGCTAGGCTTAAACTGGCCTACAAGGGCAGCTAACCTAGTACTTACCTATGAAACTAAGTAAATGCAAAAACAGAAAAGTCACAGCAACAGAACACCAATGGCCACTTTCTTATTTCTGATGAGGCACCTGATACTTGCACTGTGGGGGTTCTATTGGTCATCTAATGTTCAATCCAGCTTACTAAATGTGGGTCAATGTTTAAAGCATTTAGCTTTTGTATGATGCCAGCATGAGGAATGGTATCAAAGTTAAGATATACCAAGTGTACTGCATGGTCACCATCACCAGCCTCCATAATCCTTTTGAAGAAATTCATCAGATTAAATAGATAGGCTCTACTCTTCACTAAACTAAACACTAAGGAATCTTACATGGTCATCAAGTGATAAAGAAGGTCTTCTGTAGCAACCACCTACTTGATAAGAAATCCTACCTGGCATGATCTGTTGTTCAGTGAGTTCAGTTTGTGAATTCCTGGGGAATCTGCCTAGAGGTAATAGATTCACAAATATGAACATTCAAATACAGTTGCAATTGGGCCTATAAGCACAAAAAGCACAAAACCCTGGTCTAGACAGAGTGAACTTTTATGATTTAAAACAAGTTACAATAACTATGCATACAGGGTTGTTTTCCAAATGCAAATGTGCCTTAAGGGCAGGTAATGCTTTGTTATACTTCTGGCATTGAGGAGAGACACCTTTATGTGATCCTATTTTGGGGCTGCTTTTTTAGTTCAGTTGGAATGTCCATCATCTGGACTCTGTCTAAAAAAGGCACTTGGGGAGCAGCAAAGGTGTCAGCCTCTATATGAAAGCCTTGAAATGAGACTTGCAGGTATCCTTAGTGAAGCAAGCCAGACTGTTGAGCATCTCATCACATGCAGACACTTACTAGATCCTACTGGAATGACACCAGCTATTTAAACACAGGTTCTTTATTTACATTGTGGTTTTACAACTGCATCCCCACATGTTAAAGTGTGTTGATCATATTCTTAAGAAAGTGCAACAAATCATTAGAGTTGACTTGTTGGAACATGGGCTAAATTATTGGCTAGGCTTGTAAGGGCCTCAGAGCCAATAGCCTAAGTAACTTCCTATGATCCTATGATCCTATGACATCACCTTCATGCTATATACAATACAAACTAATACATTTTTGATGCAAAAAGTGTGCTGCTGTTGCATTTTGTTTTGTTGATAAAGATGGCCCTCTGAAATTTTTCTTGGAGTTGAAACCCCCTACCGTGATATCAAGTAAGAGTGACTCCACAGTCCTTCATTACACAAACTATGATATAGGGTACTGTTTTGCCATGTTAAATGCATTACATTAAACTCTCAGTTAACCAAAACTCAAGCAACTGCACTCTCAAGCAACCGGCAAAAAAAAAAAAAAATGAAGAAATGCAGTCCGATTTTCATGTGTTACACTTTCTATCCCCCCTCCCCCCTGTAGAAACATACCTTATATTTTTAGAGTTTTAGAGTTTTAAAAAGGAAGATAGGAATAAATTCCCTCTCTCCCCAAACTGAGAACAAGTCAAACCAAGCAAATAGTATAGGGTACAGTATTAGTCAGGCTTATTTTTAATAGTAACTCTCAGGCCTATTTTTAATAGTAACTCTCAAGCAACCAGAAACTATACTTATCCAGCATCTACCAATCCCTATGGGTGCCGGTTAACTGAGAGTTTACTGTAGTAGGAATTTCTTGCATCTTACAAAAACAAAATATCTAACATGTCTTGCAGGTGGAACACTTTTTATTGAGAATTAATACATGTGATAATGTAGTAGTCAAATCACACTGCAAGTAAGAAGTAGTTTTTCTAAAGAAGTAAGCTGTTTTTTGTTACCTATAATGCTTTGCAGTTACATGTAAATTAAATCCCAGTACCAGCAGTGATACCAATTTGTAGGTGTGGTTCCAGAGAAAAAAACGAGTAAATGGTAACAATAAAGAAATAATAATAATAATAATAATAATAATAATAATAATAATAATAATAAAGAAAACAGTCTTCATTATTGCAAAATTATTTACAGCTTTATCATGAGGAGTATAACTGGGAATTAAATTAATTAAATAACAAAGATACTTCAGCCCATGGCCATTACACTTTAATTTTCAATGTGAGGTGTTCCACATGCAAAGCCTAATTGACGACTTGTCTTTCTAGGAAGTCAGAAACTACAACTGATGACTTCAATATGGAAATACAGCAACTTATACATTAATTTATGCAATGAGGTACTGAAATTTCAGTCTTTCAAGAGGTTATGTGGGGGATTTGAGTTCTGAAAGAAAATTCAGAATGCTGTCATAATCAACAAAATAAAATGCAAAAAACAACTTCTTTTTGCAGTAAAACTATATAATTTGGTCCTGTACATGGTAAGGATGCCATCTCCGTCTCTTAAGGTTTGTTACTTACACTTGTCTCATGAAGTGACCACTATGCTTTAAATAGTTAATCATCTCAACAAAATAAAGATTCTCCTTCTTACATAAGCTGTCAGTTTTACATAAACAGCAGTGCAGTTTGCCTTCTCTTAACCCTTCTTCCTTCCACTCTCCTGTTGATTGCTTACTGTAACTCTCCCAACATACTTCTGTGCACACTTTCAAACTGCTATTATTTAGGCATAATGCTATGATTTTGCCCTTATATTTAACCTTAATCCTCCTAGATGGACAGATGTCCTCATAAAGTCAGACATGGCAATGGGGATTAACTTTATTAAATAAATAAAAAAGGTTAAACAAAAAAATCCTATCACTAAATATATAGGGTTTGCTATAGGAAGAACTTCTAAAGTTAACAATAAGAAAGTTATCATTTTTCTAACCCTTTGCAATGATTTTTAAGGGTCAGTGCTATGATTTTAATGATCAGAGATTGAGAAGTGTGTGTCAAATCTGCTCTCCCATCAAAACTGCTGTAATAGTTGGACTCATGTCTTTTAACTTCTCAAGTCTTCTTTGATAAAAACCTAGTAAAAGGTTACCTAAGGCTGTGTGTGCTCACTCATAGCCTTACAGAACTTTCCTCACCAGCATCCCAGGCTGGTCACACATGAAACCAATGTTGTCTTTTCCCTGTGATCTGCAAGGCAGCTCATTCTTCTCAACTGTCCAGATTTTTGCAGATTGTCCAGATTTTTCCCTCAAAAGTTTGGTCTGTTCCTCATAAAAGCCATTCTGGTAAATCACTGGACTGATGTAAGGAATGAAATCACTAAATAGTGGCATACATTTGAGTTTCAGACTTCATATCCTTCAGAAGATGTATTTTAAGACAAGAATTGTCATTCTGGCTACTTTCTAAGTTTATAAGACCAATATTTAAAATCTGTCCCTATTTTTGGGCCTTTGTCCCCCTATGAGGTCAGGCTTTGCCAGATTTGTTGGGCTAAGAGATTGAGAGGTATGGAGGCAATGTTAGATGATCCTGTGACACAGGAGTGCATAGACATACATAGTAATGTCCCTTCATTAGTGTTGCAAGGCCTGTAAATACTATACTGTAACAGACAACACAAGATGCAGCCTACATTTCACTAGTAAACCAACCAAAACCTCAATTGAGCCCAGTGCTAGGCAAGAGACAAGACAAACATTAGTTATCAAATACATAACATCACTAGTATTTGTATATCTTATTAATGTGCACAGTGGATATAAACTCAGCTCATATAAAGAGGCTGCCTTGCTGCAGCTATCTAAAAACACTGACTGCTGTTTAATTTTCAGTATAACAGAAAAAAGAATCAGAAAAAAATGCATGTTATGTGCCCTTTTTAAAAGATACAGGACAGCTAGAGACAAAGTTGTTACTTCAGTTGTACAGGAGCTTATGAATTGCAAGGAATTATTTTTTCCTCTTCAACCTCAATTTGGTAAAGGATTAACAAGTCACTTTATACTAAACTTAATTCAGAGTGTAATTTTCTGTGCTCTAAAAGAGTCACGGAGACAGGTGTCTGGATTAAGGAGGTAATTAAAGCTGGATAAGCTAGTTTCAGCCATTTGTCATATGGGTGATCAAATCTTTATTACGATTTTGAGAAGCTTGGTTTGCAAATATAGGGGAAGCATTTTAAAAGAAGGCATGCACTTCTGAATAGCTTAATAGAGTGACTATGTCACTGTGTTCAAACCCATGCAATGATTTGTTATCAATTGATAAAGGAGTTAAAGACAAAAGCTTTGTGGAAAAGATGATTGCCCTGATAATGTCTGTAGGGAGGTAAAATTAATTCCACACTTACATCAGGTCACAAATTCATTAACATTTTCATTTCTGTGAAATGATACAATGCCAGATATGTGACCTGTGCATGGAAAAGCATTCTGCTTAAAATTTCGCCATGCTTGTATTGGTTTTTTTGTCTTTCAATTTTATCATGTTTTTTTCTAGGTTTGTTTGTTTTTCCCTGCATATAGCTGGTATAATTTTCATGATAGTTGCTTGTTCAGGTCTCCGTGTCATTGAATGGCAGGTTCAGGTAGTATGGCTTTGATTATCCTGCCTGTGCCAACATTCAGTGACTTTACTTCAGCTTGTTGTGGTTGTCATCTGTGAAATTTAAATGACTCTTATCTTGCCATTCTCAGGGAACAACCCTCAGATTTGATGTTTGGCTATACCCTGTTAGCTGCACTTGCACCTTGTGCAATTGTTGGCCTATACCTGATACCCACTGTTGCTTGCTGTCCTGATGAAGTCAGTGTGGCTGTTAAAGATTCTCTTGTACTGCTGTATTGCTCTGTGTATAACAATAATGTTTGCCTTACTGGAGTTAGTTTGCTTTTATTTTACCATTTGCTTGGTAGCTTAATGTTTCTGTGTTTCTTTATATGCTTATATGCCTTCTCCCCCACTCCACACACATTTTCAAATGCAGACAGCATCACCATTACCTACCTCCATCTATTAGCTCATATGCTTACATGTTTGGTGACAAATATAACATTTGGTATTTAACATATGCCTCCCCTGTTCCAAGAACTGTCATTATTGGAATTACACTTCTGTTGGGATTTACATCATTGCTTACAGTATTATTGGTCATACACTACTAAATGTATTCATCTCTATGACTATCACAATTCCAAAACATTCTCATTAATACAACCCCCCTTCCTAAGATATTCATATAGCTGGTGATGTGTGTGTGTGTGTGTGTGTGTGTGTGTGTGTGTGTGTGTGTGTGTGTGTGTGTGTGTGTGTGTGTGTGTGTGTGTGTGTGTGTGTGTGTGTGTGTGTGTTCATGTGGGAGTGGAGTAGGGACAAAGGTATAGTTCTTCTTTTTTTTCATGTTTTAATGTTCTTTCTGCAAAAGTCCTGACTACTGGAAAAGCAAATGAACATGCTAAAGTTAAATAAAGAAAAGTTTGTTTGCTTCGACTGGCTTTTTGGAGCTGCTGTTGAATATTTTTTCATAAACTAGGCCTTCATTGCTTGCAGCATTCTGCTTAATGTTAGACCTCAATCCATCCATACATAAATAACCCCTTGTTTCATATTTTTGCACATGGGGTAGTGGTATAACTCCAAATAAAAACACCAGACTCTAGAAACTCTAACAACTCCTTTAATCACCACAAAGCTTTTGCATTAATATCCTTCATCAGTGTGAATATAATAATGAATAAAAACAATATTTTCATTAAATAGAACATTTAAACCAGAATCACAAGACACAGCCCCCAATCAAAAAACAATATCAATTAATCAATCAAATATTTAAAACCAAATTGCATTAAATACATATTAAATGGTAGACGAACTTCAGCAACATTTTTAAAAAGATTTTGTTAAAAGACTAATAACTCACTTTAAGCAACTTTGCTTTAATTTTAACACAGGCTTGATGTTAACCGCAGCATTAATACCAAATGCATAATCTGCCTGCAGGAGAAAAATCCAACCTTATTCATTTACTTCTAACTTATTATTTACATCACCACCTCTCATACTATTATACAATACATCTATCACTCAAAACATGAATAGACGGGCAACTGAGCCAATATCTCTATACATCTATTACTCTAAACAAGCATAGATGGACAACTAAGCCGATATCTTATAAATTTATTACTCTAAACATGAGTAGATGGGCAATTGAGCCAATATCCCTATACATGTATCACTTTAAACATGAAAAGATGGGCAACTGAGCTGATATCCCTATACATCTATTACTCTAAACAAGTATAGATGGGCACCTGAATCGATATCCTTGTACATCTATTACTCTAAACAAGAATAGATAAGCAACTGAGCCGATATCTCTATACTTACAGTCTATTTTGAGTAAATATCTTAATAATGTGAAAAGTTACATTCATGATACAGGTGACATTTTGACTAAATTATATGAGTGGCATACCTCTAAACAATACACTGAATTTTTATTTGAAACCCTAGACATTAATTGCTTATTTGTGCTGATTTCAAATACTTATGGCTTAGATGCTGTGTAGAATTGTTTATGTGTTAATAGTCAACTGACTGGTAGAGAGATTGAAACTCTATGTGAGCTTATTGACATTGTTCTAACAGTAATGTGTTTACTTTTGATTGTCACGTATGGCGATGGGCACATCCATCGCCAATACATATGCCAATGTTACTCTAAATTTATTTATTTATTTAACATTTTTACTGGGAAACTCTGATTTGGAATGAAGCCAATTTTCAGCAGTGGCCCGGGGAGAAATGCCCCAAATGCATGTCTTTGTAATGTGGGAGGAAACTGGAGCACCCAAAGAAAACCCGCACGAATACAGGGAGGGCATGCAGACTCCACACAGAAGGCACCCCAGCCAAGAATCAAACTGGAGAACATCTTCCTGTGAGGCAACAATGCTACTGCTGCACCACTGTGTCATCCAAAATCAATGGGAGGATCAATTTATTTATAAATGTTCATCAGTCTTTTCATCTAAGATCTCCTTTTTTAAATGTTTTGTTGTGACATCTTCCTCATTTGGGAAGGTAGTCAGCAAGAGTTAACTGAATTTGTTAATTTTTTAAATACTTACTAAACAACACGTAACCAAAACTGTTCCCAGGACAAAACCATGATCCAATATAGTTGCACAATAGTCTTCTTTATTGTAACACAAAGAAATGGTTCAATAATCTTTCTAACTTCCCCTATATGTTGTCCATATTGTAATATACATGCCCTTTGATATTGTTCCCCTGTTTTATTGCATCTGTTTACATTGAGAGATAAAAATCCCTTTCCTAGGACTGGTGGATATTTGTTACCCCATTCTCTTGTAACATATTCTGTGACGTCCTTTATCATGTGTTCTGGGTAACCTCTTTGTCTAAATAGATTACCAATGAATGCCATCTCGGTGATCATATCTTCCCTAATAGAAGTCATCCTGGCCGCCCTTATACACTGCCTTTTTAAAATAATATGTTTCTGTGTATAGGGGTGATTACTGGAGAATTCCAAATAGGCATTACAAAAGGTATCTTTCCTGAAAATCTTAGACTGGAAAGTGGTCCCGTCACTAAATATGTAAGTGTCAAGATAATTGATCCCTGTCCTACTGATTTATAAGTAAATTGCAAATAAGGGGTACTACCATTAATGTAGTCCATGAATTTTAATAAATTCTCCTCTTCCCCCTTCCAAAGTATAAACAAGTCATCCAGGTATCTTACATAACAACATATATACTCCTTCCAGGGCGAATCCAAAACAAATTATTCCTCTCAGTCCAATAATACTAAACTGGCATATATGGGGGCACATGCCGCCCCCATAGCTACGCCTGCTATTTGTTTATAGTACTCTCCCTCAAAATATATAAAGTTATTATCGAGTACTATATTTATAAATTCTGATAGAAGGTCTTTCTTTTCCCAATCTAATTGACTGTATTTGTTCAGACTGTTAATAAATCTGGTCACTCCTTCAACTTTTGGTATACAAGAAAACAAATCCTTTACATCAATGGTAACAAATAATAATCTGGAATCCCATATATCTTGTTTGAACTTTCCAAGAAACTCCCAAGAATCTCTAATAATATGTGGTATCTTGGAATAAATATGTTTTAACCATTGATCAATAACTTTACCAAAAGGAAAGGCTTTGCTGCGACTTCCTGAGATGATAGGTCTGAAAGGGGGATCCCTGATGTTTTTATGTATTTTGGGAAGAATTTGTTTTGGATTCGCCCTGGAAGGAATACATATGTTGTTATGTAAGGTACCTGGATGGTTTGTTCATACTTTGGAAGGGGGAAGAGGAGAATTTATTAAAATTCATGGACTATATTAATGGTAGTACCCCGTATTTACAATTTACCTATAACATCAGTAGGACAGGGATCAATTATCTTGACACCTACATATTCAGTGACGGGACCACTTTCCAGTCTAAGATTTTCAGGAAAGATACCTTTTGTAATGCCTATCTGGAATTCTATAGTAATCATCCCTATACACAGAAACGTAGTATTTTAAAAGGGCAGTGTATAAGGGCGGCCAGGATGACTTCTATTAGGGAAGATATGATTACTGAGATGGCATTCATTGATAATCTATTTAGACAAAGAGGTTACCCAGAACACATGATAAAGGACGTCACAGAATATGTTACAAGAGAATGGGGTAACAAATATCCACCAGTCCTAGGAAAGGGATTTTTATCTTTCAATGTAAACAGATGCAATAAAACAGGGGAACAATATCAAAGGGCATGTATATTACAATATGGACAACATATAGGGGAAGTTAGAAAGATTATTGAACCATTTCTTTGTGTTACAATAAAGAAGACTATTGTGCAACTATATTGGATCGTGGTTTTGTCCTGGGAACAGTTTTGGTTACGTGTTGTTTAGTAAGTGTTGGGTTCCCTGGACTACGCTGTTGGTGTTAATTTTTTAAATGTTACAATTCTTTTTTTTAAGTTTAAATAACATTTTTCAAAGAATGAGATCTGCTTTTTAGATGTGAAAATTGAAAGAATAGTTAGGGATATATGCACATGCATCTATATGAAGGAAGTGCAAGCCAACAGGTATTTGCATCGGAATAGTATGCATGCTAGGTGTACATTTACAGGTATTGCTAAGAGTCAACCTTTAAGGGTTAGTAGACTTAATACAGACATGTAAAAATGTAAAGAACAAATGAATGGTATGATATGGGAGTTGAGGGAAAGAGGCTATAATGATGAATTCTTGAATGAACTAATGAGTGAAGTTATGAATGAAAGAGAGGGCATGGCCAAGCCCTATTTTATGAATGGTACAAGTCAGAATAATAGTCCAGTTCAAAGAAATACAAAGAGTAATTTAAGTTATACTGCTCATAAATATATGAGGTTAAAAGATTATCTTGAAAAATTGGGGATTTTAGAGGCAATGCCTGAACTTAGGCAAATTATAGGAAAGAAACCTGGTTTTGCATATAAAAATTGTTCTAGCCTAATAAAACAGCGTTGTTACAAAGATATGAATTATAATAATAAAAGGGAAATAAGTAATAAGCATGGGACTTTTCCATGTTATAATTGTTTCTGCTGTAAATTAATATTGGGCAGCAATGAATTTATTCACCCCAGAACAAATAAAAAATATATTTTCAGATATTCTTCTACCTGCAACACTATAAATATTGTATATCTAGCTACATGTATGAAAGGTCTAGGGTTCTGTGTAATAAAATATAGCAGAAAACGTAAGGAACATATAGTTAAACATCAATCGGATATACATAGTAATGCTAGTAATAATGCTTTAGCTAAACATACTACCAAATCTGGTTCGGAACATCTATTCATGTTTAGAGTGCTAGATGTATAGGGGTATTGTCTCAGCTGGCCATCTATTCATGTTTAAAGTAACAAATGCATATGGATATTGGCTCAGTTGCCCATCTATTCTTGTTTAGAGTAATGGATGCCTAGGGATATAAACTCAGTTGTGTCCTGGTTAGGACCTCTGTGATCAGGAGAACATATGGTTTCTAGTCAGTCCCTCCCTGAAGATAAAGAATGGAGAAGAAAACCTCCACTCAAGTAGGGAACAAATGGGCTGATGGGGCAGCAGCTTGATGATTGGCAGGTACATGAGATAAAAAGCACTTAAACATGTAAAACTGCAGTCATATTGATTGCAAGCAGCCATCCTTGTAATGCAAAACATAAGGTCAGTAGGTAGTCACAAGTTTTCAACTCATACTGCCAAATATAGTACTCCTGTGGCATTAATCACTCTAGCTGAATAGAAGTAGGACATAATAACACAAATGCAAAAAAAGTGGCTTTTCTAGCATGTGATCATTTAGAAGGAAGCATTAAATTTGTGCAATGACTCCCTAGCTGTGACACAAAGATGTTAATATTCAGCAGTCAACATTTAATACTGTGTGATACAGGCATGTTATAATTTTTCAAAGCCAAAGGATGTGGCCAGCATGACGCACCTTGGAAAATGCATAACTTGAATTATTGAATTGCTTGCTTGTGTTGTGATTTACTCACAGATCCTGATGTAAGCATTCAGTAAACATCTTCCTGGATTCTTAATCTGGATGTCACTATATACAGGATGATATATATATATAATTGCAATTTTCTAAGCTTTCAGCCAGACGTAGTAAAAAATAGTGCTGTCCTGCCTTTGTACCTTCATCCTCATCAGGTTTATTTATTTATTTACTTACTTACTTATTTATTTATTTTATTTATTTTTTACCATGATTCCATTATAATTTTCAGTGCAGCTCTACATATGCGAAATTAAATTATTCTAAGCACAGGACACTCACTAAAGCAACCGGATGGCAGTATAAACAGTAAATATAAGAAGAGGTACAAACTAAGGTGAATGAGGGTTCTGGCCTAAATGTTGAATGCTATTAAAATCTTGTGTTTTCCAATACCTAGTCCAAATGCAAGATATTCTGGTATTTTTCATGTAAAATGGAAATCTGCTGATAATGCATCTCCTTTCTGTTTGCAGACATCATACATTTTTAATATGTTTTTGAATGCTTCTTGTCTAATACTGTTAAACTCAGACTTTGCAAAATGTGTTTGAATGGGGAGAAGGAATCAACAAGAAAAGGGGAGTAATTTTGCTGGAAATGAATTCATCCTCAAATCATTGTGGATCTTGTTTTTTTTTTAAATCTTACCAAGGTGATATTTATATAAACTGTATTTTTATATGTCATGGAGAAAGGTAGGTCAAAAAAAACTGGATGGGCAGGTCCCATTATACAAAAGTGCCCACTTCTGGTATATACACTGATGCTAGGACTGGAGAACAAAAGGAAGTTTAGAATCCTCATGACATGGGAAAATTCCTACCACAGGACTAGGCCTATCTCAGTAGGAGGGTGTTTTCTGCGATTGTAATGTACTCCTTGGATGATAAGATAATATACATGCTCAGTAAGAATTAACCTCATTCTAAAGGTTACACAGCACTAAATGCCACATCTCCATTTTATTATATATACATACACGAGTCTACTTTGTTTCGGTGGATCTCATTTTACTGAATTTCATTTCACCCTGACCACTTCGCTGAAAATAAATATTACTGAAAACTCATTTCACTGAATTTTATTTCAATGAACTGAACTTAGTATATATGGCGCTGTGTAGAGTACTGTAAGGCAAGTAAAAGATATATGCCCTTTTCCCCACTGTAGTGTGATTCTGGAGTTAGTATATATAGTTAGGGGGTGGTGTGTGGGCACAGCCCCCCACATTGGCAGGTGTGTGCCCCCTACCTTGTTTGTTTTATATTGTATTTTACCAAAAACTTCAAAAAAATACAGTTTAAACTAAACAATAGACATGCATAGTTGCAACACCAATGACTAACTCTGTCCAGAAGACAATATCTACTCAAGCTAATTGGGGGCTATGCCCCCACACCCCCAAATGTGTGGGGGCTGTTCCCCCCAACAATATATACTAACTCCAGGATCACATTATATAATAACTGCAGCTCAGTGAAATGATATTCAATGAAATGAGTTTTCAGTAATTTGAGTTTTCAGCGAAGTGATCAAGGTGAAATGAAATAGACCCCCACACACACACGCACACACACACACACACACACACACACACACACACACACACGCACACACGCACACACACACACACACACACACACACACACACACACACACACACACACACACGTAGACATTGCAGAGTAAACTTTACTATTATTTCAAAATACCACTAAAACACACTCTACACAGAAAGAGGTTTATTTATTATTATTATTTTTAATATTAATTATTTTCAGTAGCTTCTAGTCTTTAGAGTCCATATGACCTTTGGAACATCGATTTGAATGCTCCATTTATTTTGCCAGTCTGATGATCACTGTCTTAAATCTTGATTCTTTCAGCATTATATATGATTGGTTTAATTTCAATATAGAATTAAACAACAGAGAAGGGATGTGCATGCCCATCCTAAGCGGAAGGGAACTCACTGATACTCTTCCTATGGGGGGCATGGTCCAAACAAAGGAGTTTGTCCTAGGATGTAAACAGTGAGCCTGCTAGGTGGGGAAAGGGAAGTGGGGAGGTCATAACAACAAAAAAAGATTGTGATAGAGTAGTTTGATACTCATTCAAATTTAGCAGAATTGTTTTCTTTATGCAGGACTTTACCTCTCATATGGTTGTAGTGCATCTTTCTATGCTAGTACTTTCTCTTTTAGCAGGAAACTGTGGCCTAGATAGTTCTTACTTAAAAAGACATATGTCAGTTCTTCTACATCAATGACCATGATCTCAAACCGCATAATATTTCAGTTCAGATTCATCATTCTGGATAAGATTAATGTGGGTGTGTAATGTAGAGATATTAATGCTTTAGTAGATAGGTATAAATTGTAATGACAACTTGAATTTAATGTCATAAAATCACATGGCCTCAGTGATTTCTTAAATACCAAATGTTTACTAAAATGCAAAGAATTATACATTTGACATATTGCCCACCAACTTATAGATTTATTCTAGTATGTAATGCCCATATCTGATTTCTGATTAAGTGCTATTTTGTTTCAGTGCTCCACTGGCTATATTATTTTATTGATTGTCTTATTGATTGATTCAAAGCATTAAAACAGATTTTCATTATTTACTCAGAACTTCCTTGTGCCTGGCTTGTACAACTGTGACTACAAGACTTAAATTGCTTCTATAACCAGCTGCACCTACAAAGCTCTAATTGTTTCAGTGATATTTAAAACTTCTGTGCAGCATTTATTGATTTTGTTAAATTTATCACTGCATTTCAGCCCTCACTTGTTAAAGAAACTCCATCTGTTTGTTACTGCACTTCTCCTAGGTTGTCTTAAAAGTATTCTGATATTTCCTAACGTCATCTGATACTGCATAGCTGTTCTGAGTTTACCAAAGTTTTCCTGAGTCTGCCAAAATATGTCTAAGTTTCTAAAGTTTTTGTATGTTGTGAACATTTCTCAGGGTTAGTGAACTTACTTCCAAGGATTGCTGATATTGCAGGAATCTGACTTCTGTCATTTGTTACTATACTTGAGCTCAAAACCAGTTTGTTTTACATTAAAATGGTTCTCTTGCACTCTGGTGAAAGCAGAGAGCTAAATTCAACCCATCCAAAGAGTGGACTACTGGTTGATAGCTTACTGTGTTTTTATCTGATTGGCCTGAGGGTTTAACTTTGAAAAGTCTTTCATCCTGCTGGTATAGAAGAATGCATTTTTGTGTGACTGTGCTCATTTATTCAGAGTTTCCTTGTGCCTTGTTCCCCAAGCTTGCATATAAGCAAGCCTCTACAGTTTAAAATGCTCTACAGGAAATGTTATCCATACTCTTCCACTGATCACACTGCTCGAAGAGCTGCCAGTTTGTGCAGAGAGTGGTACCACAGCAGGTCATCTAATAGTATACTATTAAGCACTCTCACTTTAACCTTTAAGTGACTTTTCCTTACTCCTTCCCATCTATAAATTGTGTTTCCTCGCCTTATGTATCATAGGCTAGATTCAGAACTGCTGAATCTAGATTGTTTGGTATCACTGTGCTCTAAAACCAGCGGTCTTATATTAAGAGGGCATCCCCACACCCTTGTGGCAGAAGTGTGTAGCTTAGGACCCATCTGAGTTGAGGATTGCTATAGAAAGCCTCAGTTAGGGACTTTCACATTACTAGTTGTGTTAAAACTGTTTAAATTTGCCTGTATAAAAGCCTCCCATTTGCTCGCATTTGCACTCTGTTTACCGGAGCTGCTCAATGTTTGGCAACTTTAGCTAGAGATCTGGAGTGCATGTGCACTGAAATCCAAGGCATCCACTGAAAAAACCCTGAAAAATAAGTATATTTTAAATCAACACTGCACTTTGTTAATTGTATTTAATTGAATTACTGCTTAATTTTTGCTGCTTGTGGCTGCTTTTTACTCTGCACTTTGAAATTGTGCTTCCTTGCCTTATATAGCATAGGCTAGATTTAGTTCTGATAAATCTAGACTGTTTGGTACCACTGTGCTCGTAATCCAGCCATCTTACATTAAGAGGGCCTCCCTGCACCCTTGAAGCAGATGTGTGTAACTCAAGACCCATTTGAGTTGGGGATTGCTGGTGAAAGGCTCAGTTAAAAACTGTTTAGATATTCCTGTATATTAGCCTCGCAATTGTTCATTGATGAGTACCATGCAATGGAGTTTAGCAGTATCCTGTATAGATGCAAACACCTAGGAACATTATTTCCCCTCAAGATCTTTCAGTAGAACCCCCCCCCCCCCCAAGCTTGGGATAAGCTGATTCGTTCAGTAGAGCAGGGCAGATTGGGATTACCTGATTTAAAGGGGTATTTCAGACCTACACAGTTAAGGCTCCTATACATAGCACAAGCAGAAAACTATAATTCAAAGTGGAAAGGGATGCTATTGAAATGTGGGGAAGTTCAGAAAACAAGAAGAGATTGGGATTTTAGATGCAGGCCTTTAAGGAGAATAACAATAATCATACAGCAGAATATTATATCCATAAAGTAGCTGAAAGTGTTCTTAGAGTTAAACCAACATGGGAGGTGGAGTAGCTATTCTATATAAAACAAACCTGAAGCTTACTCTTCTTGACCTTACCCTTACCCAAACAAATAATGCTGAAATAATCTGCTCCAAAATTCAAATTAACACTACTAAAGCAATAAACATCATCTGTGCATACCTCCCCCCTGGAAATAACATCCCCACTTTAGAACAACTTCTTGAACAACTCTCTAATAACCTCCCTCAAGAAACACTATTCCTTGGGGATTTTAACATTGATTGGAAATCTTGTAACAATGCTAACCCTACTTCCCATATAAACCTTTATGGTTTCAAACAACTAATTGATAGTCCCACTAGAATAAATAATAAGAGCAAAAAAGAAACCACCTTAGACTGGATTCTTACAAACTCCCCCCTACAAACCTACCAAACTGGCATCCTTCCTGATGACCTTAGCGATCACTCCCTCACCTATGTCATTAGATCTAAAACTAATGTAAACTTGCCTACCTCTCATAGAACACTATATTCAAAAAAACAATTTAATCCTGAACAGTTTCAAACAGAACTTTCACAATACAACTGGACCCCTCTAAAACACCTCTCACTTAACAATGCCGTTGAACATTTCAACTCAGCATTCCTTGCAATCTTAAATCAACATGCCCCAAGTCGTACCATTAGAACAAAGACCAAAACAGCACCCTGGCTAACCTCTAATACTAAACAAAAAATTATACTGAGAAATAAATCTTGGAAAAAATGGCGTTCCTCTAGAAACCCAACAGATCATCAAACCTTTAGAGAGCTCAGAAACAATACCAAAAAAGCCATCCTTTCCAATAAAAAGAATTATTACTTTGAACTTCAGCAATCCACCAAAAAAGAACCAAAAAAGTTCTGGTCTACTATCAATAATCTACTTACCCCAGGCAAAGTAGTTACACCCAACCCACAGAATGTAGACCCTGACAATCCCTCTTTAATAGCCAATAACTTCAATACCTTCTTTACTACTTCCATACAAAGTCTAGCTAACCACTTATCTCCCGATGCTTCCCAACTGCTCTTAAGTAACATCAACAACTCCCTTCTTCCCCTTCAACTTCAACCCATACCCACCTCCTACATACAATCTCTTTTACAAAAACTTAAACCCACTACCCCCTCAGCAGATAAGCTTCCTGCTGAATTCCTTCAAGTAGCAGCTAAAGCTATTGCCTACCCTGTTTCTATCCTAATAAACAGATCCATAAAAGAAAGTACTTTTCCAGCAATCTGGAAGATATCACACAGCATACCCTTACACAAAGGAGGTAAATCCACTGACCTTTCTAACTTTCGCCCTATAACGCTATTATCTCCACTAGCTAAAATCATGGAAAATGTATACACAAACAACTACTTAACCATCTCCTTCATGACAACCTACTAGCTAATACTCAACATGGATTTAGACCTCCACATAGTACTACCACTGCACTACTTTCTTTTACCAACACCATCAACTGTAACCGTAACAACAACAAACTAACCTCTTCTCTTTTCCTAGACCTGTCAAAAGCCTTTGACATAGTCAACCATACACTTCTTCTACACATATTAAAATCCCTTGCCTTGAATTTCTCTTCCTTAACCTGGTTCTCATCCTATCTTGAAAACCGACAACAAGCAGTACTATGGAAAAATTCTCTATCTGCTCTACTACCCATCTCTTTAGGAGTACCTCAAGGATCTATACTAGGCCCACTCTTATTCTCTATCTTTATTAATGATCTCCAATCATCTATCCAAAACACTACCTGTATACAATATGCAGATGATTCCACCATTATTTGCACAGCTTCCACTCAATCTGAACTCCAGTCACTGACACAATCTACCTTTTCTACCGTCGAACAGTGGTTCTCAAAAAGATGTCTTCTCCTCAACCCCAAGAAAACAAAACTTTTACTATTCTCACCTACCCACAAATCTTCTCAACTAAACTTTACTATTACTGCAAGTGATAATTCCCTCATCTCCCCCGACTCTACTACCAAACTCCTTGGTGTTACTATTGATAATAATCTTAGCTATGATTATCACATCAATAACGCTATAAAAGCAGTTAATAAAAAGATTGGTTCACTGTATAGAATTAAACCCTTCCTTACACCAGAAGCACGGACCACCTTAGCACAATCACATCTTATCTCTACCCTACTGTATGCTTCCTCTATTTACACTAACCTCTCTAAAAGCAACCTTAGGAAACTGACTACATCCTACCACAATATAGCTCATTTTGCCACAGCATCCCAGTATAGAACACACCACTGTATAAACTTAAAACACTTACACTGGTTGGAACTTCCTAATAAACTTATCTATCAACAACTCTTAATAACACATAACATTCTATATCAACCATCAAAGACACCTGCTCTTAGTAACCTCTTGACCCCCTATAATAACTTGAAACAGCTGCGCTCCGCCGAAAAGCTACAAGTCAACACAACTAGAATTACAAATTCTGCAGGTAGCTGCCTTTTCTCCAACTCAGCAGGCAAAATATGGAATAACCTCCCCGCACACATTACCTCTCTCGGCTCCTTTCATCTTTTTAAAAAACAACTTATTTTACATCTGAACAACTTCTGGCTCTGCTCTTGTACCAATCCAGACTAATCTACTTTCTTCATTTTTCTATCATAATTCCTTATTTCAAAACTGCAATCTTTCTCTGTGATCACAAATGACTTAATGACTGTACTGTTACTACTGTTCTCAAAAAAAAAAAAAAAAAAATGTACAAACATTGTCTTTTATAAGTATGTATATACATTTTAAAATATGTAATTACCCCATTCTCACATAATTGTACTGTAAAGAATTAATGCCTTTCTCAATACATAGATAGCACTATGTGTTTTTTATTACTTGATCTAGACTAATATGTATGCATTGTTGCTCACTGTCTGTATCTCAGGCATTTATTGTAATTGTTTAATTTCTATAACCTTGTTTTAATCTGTGGAGCTTTTCTCCCCGGGCCTCCACTGAAAATGGAAATTATCCAGCTGGACTAGCCCGGTCAACAAATGTAAAATAAATAAATAAATAAAAACATGGGAATGGAGTAAGGAGATTCTGTCAATAGGGATGACTGCAATTAGGGATATAGACAATATGCAAGAGGGGGCTGGAATTTATTGTATAAAACTGTCAAAGGAAGCAAGGTACTGGAAGCAAATAACTAGAGAGGAAAAGGTAATAGAATGGGAAGAGGCTAAGAACTTATTTGGACTGCAGGTTAGAGATTGCCTTCCCTATCAAGGATTGATATCAGAGTATAGGCAAAGAGAAAGAAATAAGGAGTCCTAAATGAAAGACTAGCACTGGTAGAGTTTTTAATAAAATCTAGTACAGAAGCTGCAATTAAAAAATAAATAATTAGTAGAGCATGTAAAATATTGCATGATAGCTATAAGAATCAATCAGTAAAGGTTAGAAAGGATTAGGAAGAGAGACAATGGGAGCAGATATGTATGTCTCCCAAATATGCAACAACATTTAGAAGATTTAGGATTTTTGCTTGTTAATGCTTACATAGATATTTTTATATCCCAAGTAGACTCCAGAGAATTCTTCCTTAGGTAGATAGCAAATGTAGGAGGTGTGACGGGGAAGAAAGAGATACTTGGGAACATATTTTCAGGGAGTGTGGTGGGTTGGCAGACTTTAAGGATTCCCTGTGAGATGCACTGTTGGAGATGGGTGGGCAGATTGGTGAAATGAGGGAGATGATTTTTCTAAGCTATGATACAGAATTGGAGTTGCCTAGAAATAGTAAGGCCTTGCTGTGTTTAATTATGGTGGCTGCCAAAAAAAAAAAATTACTAGAAAATATTATAAGTAGTGAATATAGTAACAGAGATAAAACAACTGGAACTGAGATCTTTAGAAAAGGGTAGAAGCAAACTACATAGGAAAAATGGGAATTTTAGGAACAATACATACAGTGGAGGAATGAGGTTTAAAAGAAGGCAAGGCTTAAATGACCTATGTAATCTTTAACTGAAAATGATTGGGTAGATTATAAGTGATGTATAATGGTTGCAACTGGGAGTGTGTCAGTATGGTTTGTGATATAAAGTGCATGTGACTATGATTGTGTTGGTGTGGTTTGTTTTCATTTATATAAATGTATACTTGTTTATGTCATAAGTGATGGTTTTGTTGAGAAAAGAAGCAGGAATTGAATAATTTATGTAATGTTGCTTAGGTTATATGATATATAGCAATATATGTGAAGTATAATGTTGTTAATGTTAATTTGTTAATGCAGTTTGATTACTTTTACATAAAGGTGTTTAAAAAAAAAACTTCCCTGCTGAGCAAAGGGCAACTCAGTTGTGCTCTCATCAGCATTCTCACACTTACCATCCACAGCATACTATACGCCTGCCTTTGCTACTACAAGTCAAACTAGCCCACTAGTTAAGCCAATGTCCTAAGTCCAGCTAGCCCACTTCCTTCCCAAATACCACATTCAGATAAATCCTGGCACAATGGATGGGCAGTTTCCCAGCATTTCTCCTGCTAGCTTGATTGATATGTGCATCTTGAGGCAATTTAGCAATTGCTTCATGTATACTGACAACCATTTAGTCTTAAAACAAAGTAACGCCCTACATGAGAGAAGCAAATACACTGTGGAACTGGAGTCACTTCTCACATATAAAAAAAATTAGACATCAAACAGGTTGTCAGCACACACACTTCACCTTTCACACAAACCTCACCTCTCACACAGAACATGGTCATGATACATAAACACACATATGTGCAGGTAATCATTAAAAGCCTACCAAAAGAACAGAGACCTCTCAAATACACACCACCCACACTCACCAACAAAAAAACAAACAAAAAAAACACTAAACATATCAACACACACACCTGTGTCTCAACAAATAAGGCAAAACGCATCAAAAGTCTTGGTCATAGGCGACTCCATAGTGAGACACACAGATGTCCCCTTCACCAGACTAGATGAGGACGAGGCATGGTCTGCTGCCTATCAGTGCCAGGATCCAACAAATTATGCATGCACTCAAGTCACTCAACAACAAGTACCGTTATGACTCTGTCATAGTTCATGTTGGCTGAATGACGTGAGACATACCTCTCTGGACTATATAAAGAGAGACAAGATGGAACTCTCTGATTATGTGTCCCAGACAGGTGTGTCCCTATCCCTAAGCGGTATCCTACTCTCACCCAGGATGATGCCACAATATAAACAAAAAATGGTTGACTTCAACACTTGACTTAGCTTCTGGAGATGGCCTGCACCTGCCCCCCCCTAGACTTTTGGATACTGGCAAAGGCCCTTGCCTCCCCCAATAGCACCTTTTTTTAGGCAATGTCAAAACAACAACTTTTCCAATGAATAAAATCTAATCAAGAGAAATTCAGGACTGTGCTGCTTAATGCTAGGAGTTTAAACACAAAACTGAAACTGCACTCCCTTGGAGGATGCTGATGTCTGTGCAATTACCAAGACATGGTTCAAGGCCACTGACTGCACACCGGCCGTACAAGGCTTCAATGCCTTCCACACATTCAGACTTCAAAATTAGTGTGAAGGAACCAAAGGTGGAGGTGTATCCATTTTCATTAAAACCAAATACACTTTGAGACTGGTCAAATAACATAGCTCTCTCGAACTACTCCTTGCCCAATTAACTATTGGGAAAGTAACATACCACATCATTGCTAGCTATAGATCCCCACCATGAATTAGGATAAGCACACCGCCTACCTCGATTTACTGGAATCTCTCTCCATGCAGCACAATACCTTAGTCATGGGAGATTTCAACTATCCTTCCATAGACTGGGGTACATAAATGAGTGAAAACACACTCTCCCAGAGGTTTCTGGACTTTCTTAACAGAAATGCTCTGAAACAGATATTCTGCACCCTCACTAGGGGCTCTAATATTCTGGACATAGTACTCACCAACATGGGTGGGGTCACTGTACTTCCCCATGTGTGATGCACTCTCTGGTTAGGTCAGACAACAGATCAGTCTTGTTTGAAGTAACTACTGGAACTGACACCCTCATAGGAACAAAATTTATAAAAAAGCTAACTACAGCATACTAAGCAAGGGTATAAAAAGCTTCATACTGCCTGCAATCACAGACATCAATGATCAATGTACAGAAGTGTTTGCATAAACTCTGCTGTACCTGACCGGATCAAAACCAGGTCTTCCCATAAAAACAAACCACCACGGTGGACCTCAAGTATAAACAGATTATGTAACAAGAGGAAGAAGCTGTTGTCCAAAAGCAAGAGGGAAATCACTCTGCAGAGGAAGAGTTCCCTCCAAAGCCTAAACAAGAAAATCAGAAATCTTGCAAAGTCTTCTAAAGCAAATTTCCAAAATTAAATCACATTTCTAGCTAAGGATAATCATAAGGCATTCTTTAACTATGTTCTAACTATGTTCTAAAATAGAATGCCCAGCTATGTGCCAAACTGGTTGTAGATGGGATCACTCATACTACACTGGAAGATATCACCAACCTGCTAGCTGATAGATTCAGTGCAAACTTCACACCCCTATAACCACCTATCATATCCCAAAGCATACCTGACATCAGCCCTATACTTGGTATTTATGTAGAGGAGGTCATCCCTGTGCTCACCAAGGCCAAAAACACAGCTTCATTGGGACCACCAGATAATATCCCAGTTTTTTTAACTAAACAATCTATAACAAGATGTAGGAACTGGCTATGTTCCTGCAGAAAGAAGAACAACAACAGTAATCCACCTGCACAAAAGGGAGCCATCAACTGACCCTGGGAACTACAGACTCATAAGTCTAACCAACCTGATCTGCAAGGCCATGGTAATCACGGACCTTATCAAGAACAAATAGGCAACCTCTTAATGGTGAACGCAACCCAGTTTGGCTTTGTTAAGGGTAGATTATGCTTATTAAACCTGGTAGACTTCTGTGAGAATGTCACCAAAGCCATGGGTGAAGATACGACAGTGCACACACCTTGCCAAGGCTTTCAACATAGTTCCCCACTCTGGCATTGTTGATAAACTCTCCCAGCTGGGGAATAACCCTTATGCTACTAGATGAGTAGCCAGCTGGCTCACCAACAGAGCACATTCTGTCAAACTTGAAGACTCCATCTCCATCAGTAGACCCATCACCGGTGGAGTAACACAGGGGTCTGTACTGGGCCCCTTACTGTTTGGCATCTGTTTCTCAGAAGTCCAGGCCAAAGTAGATGGCTCTGGCTCATCAAGTTCATTGATGACTGCAAACTGGGAGCAGTCACTGAGTCCCCTAATGATGACAACATATTACAAGAAGGGCTAATACAAACAAATGATTGGTGCCAAAGCCATGGTCTAAAACTAAATGCAAAAAATGCATTATTACTCCCTTTGGCAAAACAGAATTCCCTACAAATTATAATATTGACAGTACCCCCCTGAGTTCCATCCCAATGATGCAAGACTTGGGAACACAGGTTGTTAGCAATCTGAACTTCTACCACCATGTTTCCATAGTGTTAAGGAAAGCCTTCTACATACCACACCTCATAAGCAAGGGCATAGCATCCAGGTCAATGGACGTCATAACTACACAGTACTCAACCTTCATCAGACCCCTAAAAGAGTATAATACACCCTTTTGCATGCACCTCACCAGACAACTGCAGCAGCTGGAGAGACCTCAGAGGTTTCTCACTAAGAAAATATAGAGACTCCAAACCATGATCGACATGGACAGGATGAAAGCCCTGTCACTTTATTCTGTATCTTGTAGGCTGTTGACAGGTGACTTGTGACTGGCCTATTAGACAATCTCGGCCCCTACCCTAATGGAAATGCTGCACATCCACAAGTCAAATGGCACAAGAATCACTCACTCTAGGGATCTCAACCTAGCTTGTGGCAGTAACAGAACATGCTGGAGAGGCAGATATGTCTCCTAGAGACTGCCGCTTCTCTGAATAGACTTCCTATTCATGTAAAACAAAGGTCCTCACTGACCCTGTTCAAATGCAACCTAAATAATTTCATGGAAGATTGCAAATTCACCCTGGGGTACCACCAATGTCCCTCATGGGCAGTTGTAGCTGGTGTGGATAACACACCCATTCTGTTCATAAATTCATTTTGCAAACTATCCAGAAAGAACAAATGGAGATATTTGGGATTAACATGGCTAAGCTTATAAAGGTTATTGTGTCATTAACCTAGTAACTTCCTATAAACCTATGAACATATGGAAAGAATATATTTTAAAAACAAAACAGTGACCACTGTCTAATATTTTTATTTTAAAAGTGATCATAATCTAAGTTTTTCATGATTTCCATATTATGGTGACTGTATTTGTTATTCTGATTCTTGGTGACACAAATACTTGCAGGGCTTAAGGCCCTGTGCCAGGGTTCAATCACTGGGTTGCTGTTCTTTGGTATATATTTATTAGTGCTCAAAGCTAATTTTAAGGATTTGTGGCTCATAAACTCTACAGAGGACACCAAGATACTCTAAAATGGCCTGCCCCAAACAAAAAGCTAGTTTCAAAACTGTAGACTAAAACTATTTGCTGAGAACTTTATAACCGTATCTTTCAACAAGCATAAGTCCCCTTGTGACTATCACATTAGCAAGACAGCCCTGAAAATTGGTCCTGTAGTTGGGGATCTGAGAATCAATGTCAATAATGCACTGTTTTTTAATCACCACATTTCCACTGTTGTAAGGAAGTCCTTTCATTGCAAAACTTGTATCTAAAGGTAGTGCATCTAGATTTACAAATCTAATTGTTCCACTTGAATTCTATGGACATCTTTAATCACAGCCTTTTGGGGGAAAAAAAATCTAAGAATAAATTCTAGTTTTCCATCCACAATATAAACAAAAGAATGAATAACTGAGTGACTGCAACTTATTTTCAATATATATATATATATATATATATATATATATATATATATATATATATATATATATATATGGGTTTACTTCATTTGTAAGAAGTTTTAGTACTTCGAAACCCACTTGGTCGAGCCCAGTTGTTCGAAGTACAAAAACTTTGAAAACAAAGTACAGACATCACAATACAGAACAGAATGGGAATATTACCTTTTCCTTGCTGTAGTGCGATCTAGAAGTTGGCATATTTAAGTAGGGGGGTGTGTGAGGGCACAGCCCCCCACATGTGGGGTGCAGAGAGGCTTGTCCCCCTGCAAAACATGTTTCCTGTATGATTTTTAGTCAGCCGATCCAGCGACTAGGCTTTAGCGAAAGTGCACTTTCATTGAAATGCACTTTCGCTGAAGTGGGCACCTACCTTGTTCGATGTAATGTATTTTCAAACAACGTAGATCCATAAATGTATATATATATATATATATATATATATATATATATATATATATATATATATATATATATATATATATATATACACACACATATATATATCTATATCTATATATATATATATATATATATATATATGGATCTAGGACTGTTGAACAAAAGTTCAACAGTCCGAATCCAACTTACCCAAACACACTTTAATGAAAGTGCTTTTGCCAAAAAGCACTTTCGTTAAAGCACATTAAAAACAAAACATTAAAAAATAATACAAAAGCATTTATGCAGGGGGGCAAGCCCCCCTGCAACCCCCTACTTCATTATTCTCACTCCAAGATCGCACTACAGTGGGGAAAAGGGAAAAAGTCCCTTAACTGCACCATAGTACTATCTCTGCAACAATCACTCCCCCACAACTCCCTCTACCTCCAGGCATACTTACGCAAAAGTGCTTCTTTGTTGGAAAGCACTTTCACGTAAGTATGCATGGCCGTTCAGATTCAGTGAAACGGCCATTCGCTCATTAGTCCCAGACCCATATATATATATATATATATATATATATATATATATATATATATATATATACATGGGTGTACTTCAGACCATCAAAAACCCAGATCATAGAAACGCTCATCATCAAGACAATTTCAATGAAAGTGCATACCATTAAAAACTGACAATATCGAACCAGATATTTAAAAAAAATTTAAGTAATTTCTGTTTCTCCATGGCAACACTATAAAAAAGAATGGAGAGGCTGTACATGCATACCTCAATGGGCAGCTCTCACGTAGATGTGGGCATGCTATGGGCATTTGCCCTCATCTACAGTGTAGTGTGATCTCAGAGTTGGTATATTTAATTTGCATGGGGTTTTAGGGGGTTGCAGAGGGCACAACAATGTAGGATAGGATACTTTAGGTTTCCAGTGATTTGGTCAGTGGGCATGATGTATTGGAAATTTGTGTGCTTGTGTTCCATAGTTCGAGGCTGTGTTAGATGAAGTCAGGTTTGATATTTTCAGTTTTCGATGGTATGCAGTTTTTTTGGAATTGTCTCAATGATGTGGGGTGTGGGAGGTGAAGGGAGGCTTGCCCCCTGCAAAACTGTAAAAACTTGTGCTGTAGACATGCAATTCATACGAGAGCTTCAGCACAACTTCTTGAGAGTCTGATGTCACCTCCTGACATTTTAGATTTCTTTGAATGTGGGCATTGAGGTGATGATTTTTGATATTCCATAAAAAACATTGCCAAATTCGGAATGTCAGTTCTATCAAATCAGTAGATTTTTTTTTTTTTTACTTTCAACTTTTTGATACTAAACCATGTATATAAGCACAGTTAATTGTCAACATGCTGAAATGTTGACACATAAATTGTTGACAGCAACTTGACGAACCACAAAACATCAATCCACAAAGGATAAAAAAACTAAACCACTTAATGAAACTAAACTACTGTTTTTACAGGTGGGGCAAGCTTCTCTGTACCCCCAATATAGGAGACTGCATACCCCTACACACCTTACTAATTAAATCCAAGATATCACATCGGTGGTGGAAAGAGCAATTCCCTGATCCTCACTGTACTGTGAACACAAGGTATGAAAGCTGGATTCAGCTAGCTGATTTTTGATTAGCTACACCAGTTATCTCACACTTTCCTGAAGGGACTATTTGGTAAAAAGGTATACATCCATATGAGTATGTGACATGCAAATTATTGACAAAAATGACGACTGTAAAAAAAAAAAAAAAAAAAAAAAAAACAAACAAAAAAAATTGAAAATAAGAAAATGAAAAAACTGCATCCCACATTACATATAACAACTCCAAGAACACTCTACAGTGGGGAAAGAATAAAGTCCCCGATCCCCACTGTTTGTGATCTTGCACTGAAGCAAAGCCAGCAATGTTCTAGCAAATGAGCTAACATTTTTTTGGTAATATGATCACCATTTAACCACCTCAGTGATACTTACAGTACATATGTGTGTGTGTATATATATATATATATATATATATATATATATATATATATAAAGAGAGAGATATAGATATAGATATGTGTGTGTGTGTGTGTGTGTGTGTGTGTGTGTGTGTGTGTGTGTGTGTGTGTGTGTGTGTGTGTGTGTGTGTGTGTGTGTGTGTGTGTCTGTATTTTTTTATGCTTTCCTGTATGCTGCCTGTATTAGTAATGAATCCAAAACTATTTACAAAGAAAAATATTTTAGCATTTTACCATACTATGAAGTTGTGTCATTAGGAATGATTTAATTTCCATATTCTTTTTATATTTAGTAAGATGTGAAAAAAGGCAATCAGAGATCTATTTGTCCTTATGATTCCAAACCAAAGAGTATTTGGTAAGCTCTTTATTCCACAAGTTGAGATGTCTTTTGTTTCAAGAGATGAATATATTTAAGGATAGTGTGATGATGTGATGTATTGCCAGATATGTCAGGAGAAGTAAGGCAGTGGATGTGTAATATATATATATATTTTAAAGAATTATATGCCATTCGTAATTAGAACTGATTTGTACAGATGCTTGTGTTGAAAAATATATTTCTAAAGCTGGTTGTGTTAAAAATGTGCCAACAGTGTGCCCTGCTGAGGAGAAAATTAAATATAGATGCAATATTGTAACTGTTTAAATGTATATGTTTAACAGAGGATACTGGAAGAAAAGTGGTTAATCTCAAACTTTGAAAATAGTTTGAAATTAAATTACCCGGCTTAGGCAATAAAGATTGTCCTCGGTATTCATGAAGCTCGGCGCAAGAACTGCATTAGGCTTGCACCGACCATGCAGAGTAGAGATGGAGCAGTAGTGCAATATGCAAATTAATGAAGGCGCACTGCCACCACATCCACGTGCATAGGAAACATGTGTGAGTGAATGGGGTGTGTCCAAGCACCGCACGGAGGCATGGACATGTCAGCTGTTTATGTGGAACCTAAAATGCTGAATAGTACAGCCTGCCTCTAATAGTAATCACACCTGTCAGTGTCCGTGGATACTGAAACATATGCAAAGCATGCAAGACAGTTTTGCGAACACAAAAATAAGAAGCAAACACAAATGCACGTAACTGAATATTGAGTCCCCATCCCTCGAACAAATGACATTTAAAACCCCGTGCCCGTATTCACCAACCACTAGGTCTCAAAGAAGGAAACACTTCAACCTTAAAAAAGTAGCCTCCATACTCACACGCAGCAGGTCTTAAGACCCTGCAAACTCCTGACTGGTGAATCCCCGCTCCGCTTCGCCCTCGCTTCGCTCGGGCTTGCTCCGCTCCCCACCCTGCCCCCTAATCCCACCCGCCCCTGCTATCTCTACATTTATTCTAGTTAGAAACCCATCCCACTCAATCCTGAACCAATCATAGGCTCCCTCCAATTTACACCTCTCCTCCCACCATCCCATCCATCCACCAATATCTTAGCAGGTCTACCTTATCCCTCCCACTCCTTAAGCTATTTCATTTTTCAGAACAATGGGCAATCTAAAAAACTCTGCTATCCCAACTATACCTATACTTTTATTTATCCTCTACTTCTCAACCAGATATGAAACCCTAACTCTCCAGGGTATTCATGTTCCCAATGGTCTCACCTCGTATTACTCAAATCCTCCCACTAATCTGATTTCTCCTTCTAACTTTACCACTACTACATTCTGTTATAAAGGTGTATATCTAACGCTACGTCACCCAAAAGTTACAACTACAAAATATAGCCTAAAGATAATATGCAAACTACTAAAATTGATTGATCATCTGAAAAAATGCATTGCCAAGGACGGTGATATTCACCCTAACCCAGGCCCAACCACAAACCCAGACTATATTACCCCTAACCCATCTCTAAGAACCTCTAGCTCTCTTCTCATCTTCCATCTAAATGTTCGAAGCATTAATAACAAAGTTCACAATCTACATGCGTTACTAGCCACTCATCTCCCAGACATTATGTGTCTAACTGAAACCTTGCTCAAACCTTCCACTAAGGATGAAGAGATTCTCCCACCTGGATATAATATGCTTAGGGTAGACCGAATGAATAAAAAGGGAGGGGGAATAGCTGTTATGTTTAGAAGCCCATTGAATATCATACTGAATTCCTTACAACCCCCTAAGATCTCCAATAGTGAACTAATTTCCCTGAAAATATGCATAAACAACCATAAAAGCATCAACCTCATTGTAGTTTACATCCCACCTGGTAATAACCAAGATACCCTGGAAATAACCTTATCTTGGCTAACTATGAACTACCCACAAGAAACAATTATACTGGGTGACTTTAACATAGACTGGGCCAAGTTCTCTGACCAGATGAATCCTCAGCCCATTAACTTACATGGCTTCTCCCAAACCATCACTTCTCCAACAAGACTTGGAAACTCTAATCAAAAAGACAGCACCATAGACTGGATTCTTACCAATAAAAATACACCAAACTATACCAGTGGGACCCTCCCAAACGACATTAGTTACCACCTTGTCACTTTCATCATGAAACATAAAATCACCTGTACTAATCCTCCCATATATGGACATGTTAGAAATAAGAAAAAATTTCTTCCAAGACTATTCTTGGCTGAACTTAAATCCTGCAACTGGTCCATGTTAAAAACACTTCCCCTCGAGGAGAGTGTGTCATTCTTTAATGACACATTTCTAAACATACTTGAGTCTCATGCTCCTAACCGACTCATCAGATCAAAGGTCCGGATTGCACCTTGGCTTACCAAGGAAACTAAATTAAAAATTAAGCTTAGAAACCAAGCTTGGGACAAGTGGAGAACCACAAAAGCACCCCTAGACCGCATTAAATTTCAGGAGCTCAGAAATTCAACTAAGTCAGACATAACTCGGGATAAAAAGAACTACTTTTGTCACCTCCAGGACAGACACCAGAATAACCCAAAGAAGTTTTGGGCAGGTTTTAATAAACTCCTTTATTCTGGGAAGTCCTCTACCCCAACCCCAGAGAAACTTATTGGTAAAGATCCTGTAGAAATAGCCAACACTTTCAACACTTTTTTCACTGAGACCGTCCAGTCACTAGCCAGTCAGCTACCTACTTCTTCCCCCTCCATTACTACTACTACTGCCAAAGACCCACCTTCCTTTAACCTCCAACCAATACCCACCTCCTATATCAGAACCCTATTGAAAAAACTCAAACCATCCACTCTATCAGCTGATCGTCTCCCAGCTGAATACCTACAAATAGCATCAGATGTTATAGCTTACCCCATTTCTATCCTAATTAACAGGACTATTACGGAAGGCATAATCCCCTCTCTTTGGAAAATTTCCTATGTCATCCCTCTTCACAAGGGGGGGTTCCTCCACAGAAACCTCTAACTATCGACCGATAGCAATACTGTCACCCATTGCAAAATTAATGGAAAGATGTGCTCACAAACAACTTCTACATTATCTCACACTAAATAATCTTTTGTCCAAAACCCAACATGGTTTCCGCCCCCATCATAGTACTACCACTGCTCTCCTATCCTTTGTTGACACAATCAACAGCAACCGTAACAACAAACTAATTACTTCTGCTCTATTTCTTGATCTGTCAAAAGCCTTTGACATGGTCAATCATCACCTCTTACTACAAACCCTTGAAAACCTACACCTTGATAAACCAGCCCTAAACTGGTTTAATGCTTACCTCTCTGGTAGACAACAGGCTGTCCAGTGGCAAAGTAAACTATCTCACTTACTACCTAACACAATAGGAGTTCCCCAAGGTTCCATACTTGGCCCCCTTCTTTTCTCTGTATTCATAAACGACCTCCATTCAGTCATGCCTAAAGCCACCTGTATTCAATATGCAGATGACTCTACGTTGATTTGCTCGGATCTCTCTCTCAGTAACCTCCAGAAAACCACCCAACACTGCTTTACTGAAGTTGAAAAATGGTTTACTGAACGGAAACTTATCCTAAACCCGAAAAAAACTAACCTACTACTAATTCTCCCCACCTTAGCCTCTTCTTTAGGGCTATACCCTCCACTCCCTAACAATATGACCTTCCATGTTCAGTCCACTAATGGGACCATCATTGAGCCTGTCACCAACACCAAATTACTAGGTGTCACAATCGACCATAAACTCAAATTTGATACCCACATCAGCCAAACTATAAAAACAGTTAACAAGAAACTTGGTTCCTTGTATAGAATTAAGAACTTTCTTACGCCCCATACTAAACTAACTATCGCACGTACTCACCTTCTCTCCACCCTACTTTATGCCTCTCCAGTACTTTCCTTCCTCAAAAAAACTGAGCTCAACAAACTCTCTGTAGCTTACAACCACATTGCCAGGTTTGTAACTGGTGAACCGTATCGTACTCACCATTGCCTTAACCTAAGAAAACTAGGCTGGTTAGAACTCCCCAATCTTCTTAAGTTTAACCAACTTAATGAAGCATTTAAAATGATCAAAGAACCAGAAAAAAAACCCTCATTGTCAAAACTTTTAACCCCCTATTCCAATCTACCTAGTCTTCGTTCCTCTCATAGTCTCATGGTACAAACAACTAAATCTAATAATTTAGGGGGCGATGCTCTCTATGCCAATTCCATAGGAAAACAATGGAATTCCCTACCAAATAACCTAAGACTAGCTACCTCTCTCAACCAATTCAAAACTAACCTTAAACTATTCCTTAGCTCTCATTGGTTATGTCCTTGCGCTAAACCAGACTAAATCTTTGATCACTGCCTTCCTTCTTGGCTGGCCCACTAACCTATTCCTTTTTTCCTGTATATCCAGATCCTACCTTTTATACCTCTCATAATTTACTATCTTTTCTATTATTTGCATTCCTTCTAATTAGCCAATTTAATTGTATGTATACTTTGGCCTTACATGTTTTTGTCCTCCTACAAAATTGTATTTTATTATGAAACTCAATGTCTGTTTGATCATTGTGGAGCTTTTCTCCCCGGGCCTCTGCTGAAAATGGATTTATATCCAGTTGGATTAGCCCGGTAAACAAATGTAAAATAAACAAATGTAAAATAAATAAATAAATAAATAAAAATTGTAGTGTCGATAGTTATACCAAGTGGAAGTGAAACGCATCATGTTAGCACGCCGCCAATAGCTAAGTCTAGCCCAATGGTCAGGGTTACCACCTGTCCCACATTGAGAGAGACAGTCCCCCTCTGGGCAGTTGTGTCCATACCAAAACCATTATAAATGTAAAATATCCTGCGATCGTAGGACATAATTATGTCCAACATCTTATGTAATAGTCACATACAATAGTTATTTCCATATGTAAAATACCTACATGTTACAAGAAACAGAATAAGCAAGTAAATGAAACAGAAGAAGCAGCTAAACTGCTACAACAATAAGCTTACATTTAGGCATAAAACAAAAGTACTATCTGTTGTACTGACCATGGGTATGTGTTGGCCTGAAACATCTGGTGTGTCCCAAATATATCCCATCCTGGCCATATGAAAAGGTGGCAATCCTACCAATGGTCAGAGCATTTGCACAATAACTGGCCAGTCTCTTAATCCCCCATAAAACCAGTGACCTTTGGAGGAAAGGTGGTGAATTACACTGAATGAATAATGACAATAATTAAGAGTAATAGATGTCTTTTACTTCAGAAAATAAGTATTAATACATATGCTCTGATTCTGTCAACGTTTCAAGTTAATAGTACTAATATTTTAAAAGTGTCCGTGATTGTCTCTGATTTGTCCTTGCCTTGTCCCTGTTACTGTTGAAATTAATCCCTGAGTGGTTGAGAGGTCCGTACACATATGTACACCAACCAACTGTCACATTTGTTGCCAGTACTGTTGAATACCTGTAGTGAGGTCATATATCCTAGCTACCATCCATGACGAATGTACCACGGATGGTGTAGTGGTCAAACCGGTGACTAAGGTGTGTCTGTTTCTGGGTCCAAGCCATGCAAGGGCTGCTAATTTTATGTGATGCCCAGAAAAATGTCCGTCGGATATGCGGCGGACATTCAATAGTATGGGAAATGTAAATAGGTATGTAGGTGTATATGTATGCACAGACAGATATATATATATATACATATATATATATATATATATATATATATATATATATATATATATGAATGAACATGGTCACAATAAAGCAGTCATAACGAATGTGAAGGGAAACCCCAGCAGAACCCCCCCACCATAGTGCCGACATATAAAGCTGGTCAGAAGTGGGCAAACCCCTGCATCTGTAAAACAAGTAGAATGGTAACATTGGGAATAACTCTGTCCACGTGCTAATTCTGACTTTCAAACAGGTAAGGGCTGTTATGGTCTCCAGTCAGACAAGCCTAAAGCCAGATGATCACATGAACACCCTGACAATCAAACACACATATGTGCCAGGACTATAAGCTTTGGAGTTCTGAATATCCTTGGAGTGAGTAAACATGCAGCACGGGTCCAGAGCAGTAGGGAATAGGGAATGGCGCATGTGTAGTACTGTGATTTTTCCAGCAGGAGAATGGATGCCTGCTGTGCAAGTGAAGTGTTGAGGCGTGTGTTCTGGTAACTATGAACCATGGGTATACATATAAATGAAGCAGAACACCAATAGTGTAGTGGTTAGAGCATCCGCCTAACGTAAAGGCATTCCCAGTTCAAGTTTGACTATAGCACATATCATTTTCCTTGTGGAATGAATGTTGTTGTGCTGTAAAGCCAACATTTAAACATATAAAGGTGAACGTGTGTTTCGCTTGGGGCCATAACCGGATTCCTTCAATCAAAGTGGTACTGTCATAATGAATAAGGCGCACGTAAGCAAAAATAAGCAGCAGTAAACATTTGTAACTCACAGTAAGCATAGGCGAGTGCCCCTGTGTAGGTGTAAGCAGCTTCCAGCATAGGAAATGTATGTTTTTATGTACGGATGTAATTTATATACATATGTATATATATATATATATATATATATATATATATATATATATATATATGTATATATATATATATATATATATATATATATATATATATATGTGTGTGTGTGTGTGTGTGTGTGTGTGTGTGTGTATAGATATATATCCACAGACATGAAATATATATATATATATATATATATATATATATATATATATATATATATATATATATATATGTATGTATACACATATATGAAGAATGAACGCCATAAGAATAAAGCATACACAAGGGTTGTGAAGGGAATCGAGAGCAGCTAATGTATTATATAGTGTTTGCAGCGTATGCCAGATAAAGCTGTCCAAGAGTGAGCAGAGCACCACTATTCACACCACAGGCAGGGTTCTATCAGTGGGCATAACATCGTTGAACTGCTACATCTACATTACACACAGACGGAATGTAGTCCATGTTGGGACCTCCTACACTTGTAAACCGCAGATGGCCGTAATCCATAACACCAGGAAAGGCACGTATGTGCAAATATAAATGGTGGGAGTCCCTGTGAATACACGAGGTGGGACAAAATGTGTGTAGTGCCCCA
Source organism: Protopterus annectens (assembly GCF_019279795.1). Classification (NCBI taxonomy): domain Eukaryota; kingdom Metazoa; phylum Chordata; order Ceratodontiformes; family Protopteridae; genus Protopterus; species Protopterus annectens. Next base: position 129,671,052 of record NC_056725.1, on the reverse strand, counting down.
AATGCTCTGGAGAGGGCAATGTGTAAAGGTGTGTCATGGCTTCGATACCAAGTGGATAATGGCTGTTATGTGTGGAAACTCAACACGGGTGGGGTGGAGGAACTATGGGTATGCGATTATGGATCCAGGAGTGCCAGGGTTGGTTGGGCCGGTTCCAATGGACCGCCCCATGTAGGGCAGCTAGTATGTAATAGGTATATATGCATACGCACATGCAGACAACAATATGTTGAAGTACATTCTTTGTAACACATGCACTCCATTTATTGACATAAATAATATGAATGTGCACAGACAAACAAAGACAGTAGCTGGAATAATAGGGTGTGCAGATGAGGAACAGGTCAAATGACACTGTATCACCTCCCAGTTACCATCGGTAAACCGTACATGAACATCAAAAGTTTGTTTGTTTGTTTGTTTAATTTAACTGTGGAGGCTGCCCACTAAAGTGTGCTAGCCTGTGTAACTAATTTATCACAGTTTCTGCATTTTCTGTGTGTTTCTACCAAAAAAGCAAAAAAATAATCCTTGTTTTCCCGCCTTTCCTCGACTAGTTTAGACCAGTTTACAGGCATTGCTGTATTCTGGACTGTGGTGTAGTTCCTGTGTTGTCCATTACCTTACTTGGATAGAAGGAAGTTTCTTTGCTCACCAGTGGGAGTGGGGAGCCTTGAGCAGCCTACCTGTCCCTGTAGGAAGTGACCTCAGCACAAGAAGCTGTAGTAATTGGTTGTTTTGGACCATTTCTAGCTCTTTTGTAGTTCACTGTTTAAAATCCACCTCTGGGCGTTTTTTTCTGGCTATACTCCTCAGACAAGCTCCTCGTGGTTCTGCAGAGTGGTCCTAGCAGCAGGGAACTCAGAAAAGCGACTACTTTCTGGATTTAAGTATCTTTGCTTTTTTTTTCATTTGGAATAGCTTCTGTAGCTTACCCTGAACTAGCTTGAACTGTTTTTAACTGTTTGCTGCATTATTTTAAAATCTGCACTTAAAGTTACATTTTAGTCGAATTTGATCGAAAGTTTGTTTGTTTGTTTGTTTAATTTAACTGTGGAGGCTGCCCACTAAAGTGTGCTAGCCTATGTAACTAATTTATCACTGTTTCTGCATTTTCTGTGTGTTTCTACCAAAAAAAACAAAAAAATAATCCTTGTTTTCCCGCCTCTCCTCGACTAGTTTAGACCAGTTTACAGGCATTGCTGTATTCTGGGCTGTGGTGTAGTTCCTGCGTTTTCCATTACCTTACTTGGATAGAAGGAAGTTTCTTTGCTTACCAGTGGGAGTGGGGAGCCTTGAGCAGCCTACAAGTCCCTATAGGAAATGACCTCAGCACAAGAATCTGTAGTAATTGGTTGTTTTGGACCATTTCTATCTCTTTTGTAGTTCACTGTTTAAAATCCGCGTTTGCACGGCTTTGCGTGGTTGTGCGCATAGCGCAGCGCCGGTTAAACAAGGTTAAACTTTTTCTGGCTCCGCCAAGTCTGCTGTTCAAATTTTCCCTTAAGGAAGCTCTACTCTTAGTATAACCAGACTACTCACTATATTATAAGCCTAGCACTTGTTCTCAATACTTCTCTACTAAGTAAGCACTCTCGTACTAAGTAAAGCACTACATCTACTTACCACCCCTGTGAATATCCACTTCCCTTCAAGGTACAGCACTCCCTTATACAGTTCTAGCATGTCGAGTGGTAGATTACTCGCATCGTCTCCAATTCAGCTGGTCAATCTGGGTATCTTGAGACAATGCTACAATTGTCTCATGTACACAGACAACCCTCTCCTCCTCCCAACAAACACAAATACATGTGAGAGAAGCAACTATATAGCCAAACTGGAGGCTGAACTCTCTCAACTCAGGGCTGGCATGACCACACAGGAGGAGATGGCAACCACACACACAACAATCCCAGTCCCACATAGACCTACCACAACTGCAAACCAAACACATAAAAACACAAAGACATGCTCGGAGTCTCTAATAAAAAACTTACCAAAACAACAGAGGCTCCCAAAGCAGACATCCAAAAATCCACCACCTCAAAACAAAACACATGCAACATATACTTCAATAAATCAGTGTGTCAACCAATCACAGCCCTTAAGGCCAAACACCTTGCCTGATACACTAGTAATAGGTGACTCTATAGTCAGACACACTGATGTCCTGCTGATCAGGCTGAACAAGGAGAAGGTGACTGTGAGCTGTCTATCAGGAGCTAGGATCCGCCACATAACACATGCACTCAAGTCACTCCAAAGCAAATACAAATATGACTCCATCATTGTCCATGCTGGTGTGAATGACCTGAGACGTACCTCCCTGGACTACATGAAAAGAGACATAGAGGAGCTCTCCGATTATGTAGCCCAGGCTGGTATGACCCTGACCCTGAGCAGCATCTTGCCCTCACCAAGAATGATACCACAATACAAAGACACGATGATCAGCTTTAACAATTGGCTCAAGTACTGGTGTCATTCTAAGGGGATCCAATGTCTGTCTGCCTGGGATGACATGTTGGACAAATTACACTGCTTCGCAAGGGATGGCTTACACCTGTCACCACTGGGCTTCTGGATATTGGCTAAGGCTCTTGCCACCCCCATAGTGCCTTTTTTAGGCAAGGCTCAAAAGACAAACCCACCTCCTTAGAAAACAAAAATTGAAAAAAACTAAGGGTAATGCTGCTCAATGCCAGAAGTCTAAATCTCAAGATGCAGGCACTTGATGCACTCCTGAACATGGAGAACATCGACATCTGTGCAGTAACTGAAACCTGGTTCAAGGCTCCTGAGAGCACCCCAGCACTACCAGGCTATACCTCGTATCATGCTTTTCGGCCCCAAAACCCAGGCCGAACCACAAAGGGAGGGGGAGTGTCCATATTCATCAAGGACACCCACACCTCCAGGTTAGTAGCAACACATGAAGCATCAGAGACCATACAGGTGCAACTAACCTTAGGCAAAACTGCTATACAACTGGTAGCATGTTACAGACCACCCTCCCAATCTCAAGAACCCCACTCAGCCTTCCTGAAGACATTGGAGGATATGAATGTATCACAAAATACCATCATACTGGGAGACTTCAACTACCCAAACATAGATTGGGTACATTATTCTAGCCCTAATACCCTAGCCCAAAGGTTCCTGGAATTCATAAATTCAAATGCACTGGAACAACTAGTCACCTCTCCCACTAGGGGAGATAATATACTAGACCTGATCATCACAAACATGGGGACAAAATGCTCCACACTGGAAGTATACCCCTCACTAGTGAGATATGACCACAAACTAATCACCCTGGATATACATATCCCACCTCCACCCCCAGCACAAAAGACCACAGTGAAAAACTTCTCAAAAGCAGACTTCACTCTTCTTAAGACTGAGATGGTATCCTTTAAGCCCACTGTGCCAGTGGATACCACATCCCACAATGCCGAATCCTTCACAAATGCTTTCTATGGACATTTCCAAGAATGCATGGATCATGCAATTCCAAACAAATCCAAGTCCCTCTCCACCAAAGGTAAGCTTCCTGTCTGGTGGACCTCACCCATAAACAAATTGTATAACAAAAGAAGGAAGCTACTGCACGTCAGAGCAAAATCCCATGAAGGGAAGACATCTCTGATCAACATTAGCAGAAAACTACATTCTCTCATAAAAATATCCAAGGCCAACTTTGAGAGAAAAATCGCTAAGGACACTAAATATAACCAAAAAGCCTTCTTCAGCTATGTTAGAAACCTGGGGGGAAACCCTCAGATATGCTCAGAGTTGGTTCAAAACAACAAAAAATACACTGAACCCACAGATATTGCCAACATTCTGGCTGACAGGTTCAGTGCAAATTTCTCCCCTCCTTCACCCCCAAAAGAAGAAATACTTATCCCAGCTGAATGTAATCTCCCTGTCAACTCAGATGTCCAAGTGAGAACCGCTCTAAACAAAGCAAAAAACACAGCATCAATGGGACCTGACGGTATCCCGGGTTGTGTGTTACGTGAACTCCAAGAGGAGCTAAACCCACACATAAAAATGCTATTTAACCTTAGCCTTACTTTGGGATATGTACCTGAACACTGGCGTACAGCAACAGTGGTCCCACTCCACAAGGGGGGTGCCTCTACAGACCCTGGAAACTACCACCCCATAAGCTTAACCAGCCTGGTCTGCAAAGCTATGGAAAGAATCATTATGGAACTCATAAACAGAGACATAGGGGACCTACAGACACTTGACCCCACCCAGTTCGGCTTTGTAAAAGGAAGATCCTGCCTTTTAAACCAGGTTGACTTTTTCGAAACAGTCACTAGAGCCATTGCTGAGGGCAAAGCAGTCCATACAGCATACCTGGACTTGGCTAAGGCCCTAGACACAATACCCCACTCAGGCATCATAGATAAGCTCAACAGCTTAAAAGTAAACCCTTATGTCACTAGATGGGTTGCAAACTGGCTAAAGGACAGAACCCATAAAGTTAAAATCGCTGGAGCAATGTCAGACTCAAAGCCAGTCACAAGTGGTGTCCCACAGGGATCTGTCCTGGGACCCCTCTTGTTCGGCATTTATTTCTCAGATGTTAAAGCAAACATGGGAAGGCTGTGGCTGACAAAGTTTGCAGATGACTGCAAACAGGTGCCATAGTCAATACACCAGCCGATACACACATCCTACAAAAAGGCCTCACAGAAATGGACAACTGGTGCCGGAGTCACGGCCTTAAACTAAATGCCAAAAAATGTATAGTCATCCCCTTTGGGAAAAACAAAGTACCCACAAATTATCACATAGACAGCAACCCACTGAGTACGGAAAAAGTAATCAGAGATGTAGGGACCCAAGTTGACAGCGACCTCTCATTTGACACCCACGTTGCCAAAGTGGTTAGAAAAAGATTCTACCTTGCACACCTCATCATGAAGGGATTCACATCCAGATCCATGGCTGTCATTGTACCCCTATATTCCTCCCTCATCAGACTCATGATTGAGTACAATGCCCCATTTGGTATGTACCTCACCCGGCATTTGCAACAGCTGGAGAGACCACAAAAGTACCTCACCAAGAGGATCAAGGGTCTCCAACATATGTCTTATTCTGCCAGACTAAAGAAACTTCAGCTCTATTCAGTAGCATACCGCCTGCTCAGAGGTGATCTCTGCCTGACATACAAGGCCATGTCCAATCAGGATCTGATGGACATGCTCCACCTCAAAAAATCCAAATCCATCAGGACCACGAGAGCTACAGACTTACACCTCGGCACAAGTATGAATAGGACATGCTGGAGGGATAGATTCATAACCCAGAGGCTTCCCATGCTTTGGAACAAGATCCCAGTTCGTATTAGGCAGAGCCCCTCACTGACTCTCTTCAAGAGAAATCTTGATGAGTGGATGGGAGATCGTAAGTTTACCCCAAGGGTCACATCTGTGTCACTGCTAGACAGGGGCACAGTGAACTAATTCTATTATATAAGGGGACCTTCATTGTGTCACTACTAGACAGAGGCACAGTATTCTAAATTTATTCCTTACATTTTTTGTACCATTTCACGGGGTGGCAAAAGCCACATCACTATGGCTAGGCTTACAAATGCCCCAGGGCAGATAGCCTAGTACTATACTAAGAAACTATGAAACTATGAAACTATGATCACCATTTAACCACCTCAGTGATACTTACAGTACATATGTGTGTGTGTGTGTGTATATATATATATATATATATATATATATATATATATATATATATATATATATATATATATATATATATATATATATATAAAGAGAGAGAGATAGATATAGATGTGTGTGTGTGTGTGTGTGTGTGTGTGTGTGTGTGTGTGTGTGTGTGTGTGTGTGTGTGTGTGTCTGTATTTTTTTATGCTTTCCTGTATGCTGCCTGTGTTAGTAATGAATCCAAAACTATTTACAAAGAAAAATATTTTAGCATTTTACCATACTATGAAGTTGTGTCATTAGGAATGATTTAATTTCCATATTCTTTTTATATTTAGTAAGATGTGAAAAAAGGCAATCAGAGATCTATTTGTCCTTATGATTCCAAACCAAAGAGTATTTGTTTATATAGAAAGGTAAGCTCTTTATTCCACAAGTTGAGATGTCTTTTGTTTCAAGAGATGAATATATTTAAGGATAGTGTGATGTGATGTATTGCCAGATATGTCAGGAGAAGTAAGGCAGTGGATGTGTAATATATGCCAGCACAACTAGCTGGAATTTTTTAAAGAATTATATGCCATTCGTAATTAGAACTGATTTGTACCGATGCTTGTGTTGAAAAATATATTTCTAAAGCTGGTTGTGTTAAAAATGTGCCAACAGTGTGCCCTGCTGAGGAGAAAATTAAATATAGATGCAATATTGTAACTGTTTAAATGTATATGTTTTAACAGAGGATACTGGAAGAAAAGTGGTTAATCTCAAACTTTGAAAATAGTTTGAAATTAAATTACCCGGCATAGGCAATAAATATTATCCTCGGGATTCATGAAGCTCGGCGCAAGAACGGCGTTAGGCTTGCACCGACCGTGTGGTGTAGAGATGGAGCAGTAGTGCAATATGCAAATTAATGAAGGCACACTGCCACCACATCCACGTGCATAGGAAACGTGCTTGAGTGCATGGGGTGTGTCCAAGCACCGCACGGAGGCATGGACATGTCAGCTGTTTATGTGCAACCTAAAATGCTGAATAGTACAGCCTGCCTCTAATAGTAATCACACCTGTCAGTGTCCATGGATACTGAAACGTATGCAAAGCATGCAAGACAGTTTTGTGAACACAAAAATAAGAAGCAAACACAAATGCACGTAGCTGAATATTGAGTACCCATTCCTCGAACAAATGACATTTAAAACCACGTGCCCGTATTCCATTGTAGTGTCGATAGTTATACCAAGTGGAAGTGAAACGCATCGTGTTAGCACGCCGCCAATAGCTAAGTCTAGCCCAATGGTCAGGGTTACCACCTCTCCCACATTGAGAGAGACAGTCCCCCTCTGGGCAGTTGTGTCCATACCAAAACCATTATAAATGTAAAATATCCTGCGATCGTAGGACATAATTATGTCCAACATCTTATGTAATAGTCACATACAATAGTTATTTCCATATGTAAAATACCTACATGTTACAAGAAACAGAATAAGCAAGTAAATGAAACAGAAGAAGCAGCTAAACTGCTACAACAATAAGCTTACATTTAGGCATAAAACAAAAGTACTATCTGTTGTACTGACCATGGGTATGTGTTGGCCTGAAACATCTGGTGTGTCCCAAATATATCCCATTCTGGCCATATGAAAAGGTGGCAATCCTACCAATGGTCAGAG